>NW_007251272.1:97084-106651 GCF_000164805.1 Carlito syrichta
GGAATTACAGGCATGCGCTACCACGCCTGGCTGATTTTTTGATTTATTGTGGAGATGAGGTCTCGCTGCCCAGGCGGGTCTCGAACCCGCGGGCTCAGGCAATCCACTCACCTCAGCCTCCCAAAGGCGCAGGATTGCAGGCTGAGCCACCGAGCCCAGCTCCCTTTTTTATTTTTTAGCACGAAACCATGAAACTCCATATTGAGCTGACTCTGAAGATTGGGAGTAGACATAGCAACAAAAGAATCACTGCTCCACAAATGCCCACATTGATGAGTATAGACATTAATGATTTTTGGTTAGCAAATGATGCCTGAATTTCTTAATGTAATTTAGTAAGGTCTATACTCAGGTCTGAATGGTTTCAAATTCCAAGTTACTTTGTCCCAAGTATGGACAGATTTAAACTCAGAGTGACATTGGAGAGCCAATTTTATTTTTAAGGTCACAAGTTCTTGCCCTACTGCTAAAACTGCTTCCTCCAAAGTACTAACCTTACTTTTTAACTTCTGGTCTATGATTTCCTGAATATCAGTAGAAATGTTTTTAGATAACCAATCAGCAAACGTAGCTGTATGAACTTCCTTAGGTAATGCTACAGCTGAAAAGTAGCTATTAAGGCTGTAACTCCAAAAATCTTTTCCGACAGTGTTTTTAAACCATATTCACAGGAGGCTGTCTGAGAACAACAAATCCCTTATAAAAAACATCAGTTAAACAATTAGTTAATACACTTGTTTAAAAGACAAATTATAAACATCATTTTGACATTTTATGGTCAATGTTAACACCGGAGGTACCCATTCATTAATATGCCATCTAGCAGAGATGGGATTTTCCCCATCTAACCTTGAAGTATAAGGTCAAGTTTTACACAGGGTAAAAAATAGTCCACTCTAGAGTCATAAATACAGTCTCTCCATATTGGATATCCATAATCTCGTGAAATGATCAGCCAGTCCTTCTCAGTGTTGTTAGAAACAAATGGGAGGTGAACAAGAGCTTTCTTCATAAGCCCTTTGTCCGAGCCATCCCCTTGAGAAGAGACATGTGGGTGGAAGAGGGGGTGAGAAGTCTGGAGGCTGGGGTTAGGTGTTGTGGCCTTTGGCACCCGCCCCTTCTCCAAAGGTAAAAGAGAAAGACTGGAAGTCAGAGCTAGGCACCATGGCTGTAGACGCTTGCCATTCCTTCCCAGATAAAGGCGAAGGGACTCACAAAACAGCTGCCAGAAATTCTATTTGCTCCCATGCTGGTAATTGGGAATGATGAACGCTGAAGATGTTGTTATAGTTTTTAGACAGCATCTGATAGTGTGTTGTCTTGATTTGGGGATAATCTGAGAGGGAAGTTTTTGTTCTGGAATGAAAGTTCTCTCATCTGGTGTGTCAGTGTTCCTCCTTTCTCTGGCTGGCAGGGTGGCTGGTGGAATTCTTGTTTAGCTGAGTGTTGCAAATCCTGTTCAGCATGTAATGATGCTTCCCTATGCAAAGAAAACAGCTCCTCTTCTTAATGGTTGGTAGGCATTGCTCCACGTCTATTCCTTTGAGTCTACAGGGTTCATGCCACCCATCTCAGTCTTCAGGTTAGCAGGGGCATTTTGAATAAATCGATCAGGAATCAACCAGAGATGGCAGCCCGGGCTGCAATGCACCCATAGCCTCCATGGTGGCATTAATGGCTCTTAGATCCTATAAAAGTCTCCATTTTTCAGATTTCTTTTTTATAACAAATATAGGAGTATTCCAAGGACTGGTAGAAGGCTCTATATGGCCAGCCTCCAACTGCTGTTGAACTAATTCTCTTGCTGCCTTAAGTTTCTCTGAGGGCATGGGCCATTGTTCCATCCAAACTGGTTTATCATCCTTCCAGGTAATGGGATCAGCAGCCTCAGGAACAATGGCCCCTAGGGCAAATTTGAAAAGCCAATACCAGACCGGCTACAACCTGAACAGGTCCTTTTATGCCCTGTCTGTTCCTTCCAAGCCCCTTTAAGGGATCATATCCTATTTGTAGCACTTGCACTGACACCTTGTCATCTGGACTATACAGAAGCATGCCCATTTGAGCAAGAATATCGCATCCCCAAAGTGTAATGGGGATGGAAGAAATGATGTAGGGACAAAAGGTTCCTGAAGTTTTGTTATCTGTCCAATTTAAGATTTGAGAACTTTTGGGTACAGAGGGTGCTTGACCAATACCAATGAGCCCTGATGGGACTACTTGTGTTGGCCAGGAAGACAGCCAGTCTTTCCCAGCAATACAAGAAACATCAGCTCCTGTATCTAGCAGGCCTTTAATTTTAACTCCCTATAAATATATAAAACTTTTAGAGGTCTGGAGTTAGTAATTTCCTGAATCCAGAAAGCGAAATTGCTTGAGCCAAATCCAGAGTCACCCCTGGGCTTATCGGTTAGAGACTTGCCCATTTTATGATAGGGTAAGAGTAGTAACTGAGCTATTCTTTGACCTTCATAAAATTGTGCAGTTTTGCTAAGGGGAGCAACAAGTACCTGAATTTCCCCTGTGTAGTCAGAGTCCACCACTCCAGGAATCACAGAAACTCCTTGTAGAGACAAGGTACTTCTTCCTAATATTATACCCACTATTCCATCCGGTAGAGGGCCCTTCACTCCCGTTGGAATTGGGGTAACTGGAACATCTGGAGTTAATATTGTTGTGGTGGAGGAATGGAGGTCCAGTCCTGTGCTCCCTCGGGTGGCTCTGATGAGTTCTGAGGTGGGACATAGGGAACAAATGGGTTCATGCTGGAAGCTGCCCCTATTGTTATTTGGGGCTGGGGCTGGCCCCTCTGCCCGTTTCCCGGAATCCGCACCATAGATCGTTGTTTAGTTAACAGAGTGCCATTTTTATGAAATTTGGATTTGCAATCCCTAACCCAGTGAAATCCTTTCTGACACCTGGGAAACAGAGACTTTGGTCGAAAGCTCTCATTAGGCTGTTGCATCAGGGCTTCCTGCAACCCTTGTTTAGCTGGGCAGTCCCTACTAATATGGCCAGGTTGCCCACAGTTATAACAAGTTAAGACCAAGCTGTTTTTTGATTTATTGCTACCATTTTGCATTTCCTGCACAATTTGTGCATAAGTTTCTCCCTTCAAGGTGGCGGCTATTGCCATACCCTGAATAACAGCAGGGTTAATATCAGCACACTGCCTGATATAATCAGTTAATTGTCCTGTTCTTCTAATCGGTCTAATCAAAGCTTGGCAAGTACTGTTAGCATTCTCGAAAGCCAACTGTTTAATAAGGATATCTGCTGCTTCTGCATTAGAGATTACTCTATTTACTGCTGTTGTAAGTCTAGAGAGAAACTCCTCGTAAGTTTCATCTGTTTTCTGCTTAAGATCAGATAGTGAGGTAGTCTGAGTAGAATTAATAGGTAACTTCTTCCAAGCCTCCCTTGCACAAGTTTTACCTGGAGTAAAACTTCCTTGGGTAAGATTAATTGACTGTCAACTGACTCATATAATCCTTTTCCTAACAACATATTGCTAGAAATATGAAACTTATTTGGATCCCTCTGCTGGTTAACAGCCCTCTGGATCCTTACCTGATCTTCAAATTCAGTTTTCCATAGTAAATAGGCTCCTCCTGACAAGCAGCTTTTAGCAAGTTGTCACCAATCTTGTGGTGTCATCCACTGAATGGCAAATTGTTCCATAATAGTAATAGTATAAAGAGCCGTAGGACCATACCGAGTACAAGCCTCTTTAAGTTCCTTAATTAACTTATATGGTAGCGGCTCCCAGTGAGGTGCCTCGTTTACTGTGCCTTCTTCCATATAAATTACCGGAAAGCATGAAGACAAGGTAAAATCTTCCTCTTTCTCAGCCTTTTTTCTGGCTCCCTGCATACCTATATTAGCCGGAGACACATACCCAGGTGTGAATTTCGGTGTTTTCACCTTATTTCTAGTAAAGGGTATGGGAGGAGGTACCTAGGCAACATTACCAGGATTTTTTCACTTATGATACACAATCACTTCCTCCTCCAACTCCATTTCCTCCTTGGGGAAAAATTCATCCTCTAAAGAACCTTAATCCATGACTGACCTATCCTATAAACCTTTTTCATACTAAGCTGATTTGTACTAATATCAAATTAAACAATTCTATAGAAACTTAAGTACTTACTTTACAACCTAAAGTGGCCCATTCTAGAATGTTTGGAATGTGGCCCAGTCCAAAGTTCATCAAGTAACCTAGCCGTATTCTTTCAACAAAATGGCTGTCTTCCAAAACTATATTCTACAATTTACACCTTATTCAACTTCAATGAATCCTAAGATCATGACCCAGAAGCCTGTGACCAATACTAAGGCTCTTAGATGTGACCTGAGTTTGAATTGTAAATTGTGTGGAAGTCAAAACTGCAGTTTGTCAAAGAATGGGAGCAATAAGCTTCTAAAGTTAGCTTGTGTTTGTCCCAGTCTCAGAGTTTTTATGTTTTGAGCTTACAGGAGCTTATTCTGGTGAGTGCTGAGTAGAAAGGGGGAGGGAATGGGATCAACAGCTCCCGAACTCATCCTAGTGGTCTCAGGGTCAATGGCTCTTCCTGATCCCTAATGCTCAGTGGGCCTCCATGGCCAGCTCCCAACACAGCCTTGGCGACAGAGTGAGACTCCAACTCAAAAAAAAAAAAAGGAAATATACTGTGATAAAGTGCTTTGATGATAGTAGTCCATAATACTATGGAACTACATAGGAGAGACACTTAACCTAGACTGAGAGTGCCATAGAAGTTTTCCTAGAGGAAAGCATAGCTAAACTTGGTAAGTCTTGAAGTGGGGCACCCTAAGTTCTCCAATTTTGTCCTTAATTTTAAAGTTTCTTTGGGTTTTCTAGGCCATTTCTGTTTCCATATAAAATTTAAGATAGCTTACTCATTTCTACCAAAAAAAAAAAAAGCCTGCTGGGATTATGATTGAGATTATGTTAAGTCTCTAGATCAATTTCGTGATAATTGATATCTTAAAAATACTGGGTTTTCCAGTCCATGAGAATGGTATATTTCTCTATTTTTAAAAGATTTTTATTAATTTCTCTCAGCAATGTTAATGTAGTTTGCAGTGTGGTGGCTCACGCCTGTAATGCCAGCAATCTGAGAGACTGAAGCAGGAGGATCACTTTAGCCCAGGTATTTGAGACCAGCCTAGGCAACACAGTGAGATCCTGTCTCTACAAAAAATTTTTTAAAAATTAGCTGGGCATGGTAGTGTATCCCCGTAGTCCCAGCTACTCAGGAAGCTGAGGTGGAAGGACAGCTTGAGCCCAGGAGGTTGAGGCTGTGATGAACTGTGATCATGTCTCTGCACTCCAGCCTGGGCAGCAGAGTGAGATCCCACCTCAAAAAAAAAAAAAGTTTTAAATGTATTCCTAGCTATTTTATGCTTTGTTGTTGGTTTTTTTTGCTTTTGTTTTTTTGAGTTGGAGTCTCACTCTGTCACCCAGACTGGAGTGCAGTGGCACACTCACAGCTACCCCAGCATCATCGATCTTTCTGCTTCAGCCTTCCAAGTAGCTGGAACTACAGGTGAGTACTACCACACCCAGCTAATTTTTTAATTTATTTATTGTAGAGACAAGGTCTCTCCATGCTGCCCAGGGCTAGTCTCGAACCTGTGGACCTATTTTATGTTTTTTTAATGCAGATGTGACTAGTTTTGTTTTTATAGCATAACTTGGCACCAAAGAATAAACAGGAGTTAGGAAAAAGGGATATAGCATGCTAGACCAGGGGTCCTCAAACTACGGCCTGCGGGCCACATGCAGCACGCTGAGGACATTTATCCGGCCCGCCGGGTGTTTTTGCCACCTTAACTTGTTACGACTAGCAGTGAAAAATATGGAACTGGACATTGACCATCTCATTAGCCAACAGCAGGCCCATAGTTCTCACTGAAATACTGGTAAGTTTGTTGATTTAACTTTACTTGTTCTTCATTTTAAATATTGTATTTGTTCCCATTTTGTTTTTTCACTTCAAAATAAGACATGTGCAGTGTGCATAGGAATTTGTTCATAGTTTGTTTTTTTTTAAACTATAGTCCGCCCCTCCAACGGTCTGAGGGATAGTGAACTGGCCCCCTGTTTTAAAAGTTTGAGGACCCCTGTGCTAGACAAAGAAAAACAAAATAAAGATATTTGTATGCTGAGAACTCAGCATGACAAATGTCTGCTTTTATGATAAAAGTCTCTTTTATCATCTTGACATGGAAGAAATGTTGCTGAGGTAAATAACAAAAGAAACAAATTCCAGGCTCTATCCCTCTATACTTAATAATACTATCTAATAACATTTATTAGGTAGATATTGTTATATAATAATAACATTTCATAAGTTGCTGAGTGAGTTTAAGCTCTTTGAGGGAAGAATAAATTTGGAGAACTTATGCTACCTGAATTCAAGATTTACTCTTAAGCTGCAGCAATCCAGAGAGTGTGTGGTACCAGCGTTAGAATAGTCTAATGGATCAATGGCGCAGACTAAAGAGTCCAGAAATAGACCCACAGTTATTTGATTTTCAGCAAAAGCACCAAAACAAGCCAAGGAGAAATGGAAACTCTCTTCAACATATGGTGTTGAAACACTGAATATTTCATCTGGAAAAAAAATGTCATCCTCAACTCCTATCTCACACCAAATATAAAATTAATTTTAGACAGACCATAAGCTGAAATACAAAGCTATATTTGTAAAGCTTCTAGAAGAAAATGAAGTATTATATATTTGCAACTTGGGAATGGATAAAGGTTTCTTAGGATAGAGAAAACATTAATCACAAAAATATAAAACTGATAAATTATTTGTTATCAAAATTAACTTCTGCTCATCAAGATAACCTTAAGAAAATAATTTGGGAAGCTACAGGGTGGGAGAACATGTTTTCAAAATATATATCTCATAAAGAACTAGTATCCAGAATATATATAAAATTCCTACAACACAATAATAAAAAGATAAAAGCAGACCAAGAAATTCACCATGGGTTGTTATTGCAAATGACAAAAACAAACGCAATCTAACTTAAGTAGAAAATAAGTTTGCAGTGTGAATGTTCTTGATGCCACTGAACTGTATGCCCCAAAATATATGCCCCAAAATTTACACCCCAAAATATATGCCATAAAATGGTAAATTTTATGTTATGCATATTTTAAAATATCCATTGCTATATATACTTCAAAATTTTAGTGGGATTTATTGGCTTATATGCCTGAGAAAGGGAGGGATGGAGATATTTTCAGGCACC
Organism: Carlito syrichta; assembly: GCF_000164805.1. Classification (NCBI taxonomy): domain Eukaryota; kingdom Metazoa; phylum Chordata; class Mammalia; order Primates; family Tarsiidae; genus Carlito; species Carlito syrichta. Next base: position 104,357 of record NW_007251272.1, read on the forward strand.
GCTGGATACTGACGTGAAGACTGTCTCCATCTTTCAGTTCCATTTCTGTTTTTCCCTAATCTTCCTCCTTAATTGTCAGAATAAGACAGATGTGCCTACATATAACTGTGGGCAAACATCTTCAAGCTAGAAACCCTAAAAGGAAAGGGAGGATTTCACTCTCTCCTTCAGTACACATACATTTCAAGGAATGGTAGGCCGGGCTTTGGTCTTGAGCCCACTACCTCTGTTGTCATGGAGGGGAAGATAATAAGATGAATCACTCCAATAGTGAAGGATAGTAAAGGAGGAGCAGTATCCTCCTCCCCCCAAAAGGACAGGGTTCTGTTACTGAAAGATGAGGAAAAGATGCCAAGCAAATAAGAAAAAAGATGCCGCTGGGCTCGGTGGCTCAACCTGTAATCCTGAGCTTTGGGAGGCCAAGGTGAGTGGATTGCCTGAGCCCACGAGTTCGAGACCCGCCTGGGCAACTTGGTGAGACCTCATCTCTACAATAAATCAAAAAATCAGCCGGGCGTGGTAGCGCACGCCTGTAGTTCCAGCTACCTGGAAGGCGGAAGTGGAAGGATCGCCGGAGCCCAGCAGGTCGAGGCTGTGGTGGCCGGGAGCGGCCACTGCACTCCAGTCTGGGTGACAGAGTGAGACTCCAACTCAAAAAAAAAGAAAAAAGATGGCTTCAATTTTGAAATTTTGATTTGGTTTCTATTCCTTGGCTAAACAAATTCCCTACCATCTCTTCACCTTTCTCAATTCTTTCTTTTAAAAAACACCAAATTCTCATTTATTTATTCAGCAAATTTACATTGTGCCCCTACTGTTGTGCCATGCATGGGGGACAGAGTGGTGAACAGATCAAAGTAGCATGAATGATTTCCCCTCTTATAAACCATATTTACCAGTTTTGGCATTTCCAAACACTACCAGTAAAGAAACTTTTTTTCTCTGTTTAAAGGAAAATGTTAAATAACTACATCAGAAAGATCAAAAATAACTTTTCACTTTTAGTGATTTTTTAAACTTAGAGACACTTAATATATATGTGTCATTCTAAACTTCAAACATCATAAGTAACAAATAATATATGTGTGTGTATGTGTGTGTGTGTGTGTGTGTGTGTGTGTGTATGTGTGTGTGTGTGTGTGTGTGTATTTGAGTTGGAGTCTCACTCCATCTTCCAGCCTGGAGTGCAGTGGCACGATCACAGCTCACTGCAGCCTCCACCTTCTGGCCTCAGGTGATCCTCCCACCTCAGCCTCCCAAGGAGCTGGGACTACAGACACGTGCCACCACACCCGGCTCATCTTTTGATTTTTTGTACAGACAAGGTCTCACTATGTTGCTCTGACTGGTCTCGAACTCCTGGGCTCAAGCGATCCTCCTGCCTCGGCCTCCTAAAGTGCTGGGATTCCAGGCATGAGCCACCAGGTCATGCTCATCTTTTGCTCAGACATCAGCAGTGGTTTTTGGACCTCAGTGATTCATTTGCAAGATCAACCCTCATACACGGTCACACAGGATGCCGGCCTCTCAGACACTAGCAGCAATGACGGCTAACCTTACTGAACACCTACTGTATGCCAGGTACTATCCTGGAGAACAAGGCTCTGAGGTGGTTATGGTGTTAGTCCCACTTCACAGATAGAGAAGCCGAGGCCCATAGAGGTGGAAGAATTTTCTTGAGATCAAATAGCCAGCAAGAGGCAGAGCTGGCATTTGGATTCAATGCTTTGTTTCTTGACTGCAGACACGCCCAAACATTCCTGGGTCTCCCGGAGTACACAGCATCATGTTGGAAGCAGACGATCCTGGGGTGGTCACGTGTGTACCCCAATTCCGCAGAGCTTAATTGCTTTGCACAAACATACCTTACCCCCCTTACACAATACCCCAGGTGCACACACTCAGGTGCAGGGTGTGTGTTTCCCCGACTGACCTGGGGCCAAGGAGACCCGGATGCAGCTTTTCCAGAGACTTGAACTCTCTCTGTATCTCCTTCCTTCTTCAATGCGTGTTAACACTCTCAGGCTTGAGATCAATCCCACTCCGAGCTCCCTTCCTTCTTCCCTTCTTTTCTTCCTTCTCATATCTTTGGTCCCTTGGTCACTCGATTGTTCTCTCATTTTTGCCAGTTCCTCAGCCAACACCACTGACGCTCTCTGTTAAGCTTTGCCTCTGCCTTGGGGGAGATGGAATCTGGGCCAGGTAAAAGTTGATACTGGAGGAGGTCACTGGTAGAGGACAGGAGGCATCTTACAGGGACACCAAGACAATATTTTATTTTATTTTATTTCTTAG
>NW_007251272.1:106671-107412 GCF_000164805.1 Carlito syrichta
AGGCAATCCACTCACCTCAACCTCCCAAAGGTGCGGGATTACAGGTTGAGCCACCGAGCCTGGCCAGTAACTTATATTTATTTCAATTCTAAACCTTGATTTTCCAGTTTGTGTTCATTTTCTTTTCTGTGTACTTAAGAACTCTTTTTGATATTGCTGCTTTCTATTTTATAAAATATCTTTGTCTTTGTGGATGCTAGATTACTATACTATACTATTGATTGGTACCTTGTTTTCCTATAAATCTCTCTGTCTCTCTCTGTCTCTCTCTGTCTCTCTTTCTCTCTCTCTCTCTCTCTCTCTCTCTCTCTGTGTGTGTGTGTGTGTGTGTGTATTTGAGTTGGAGTCGCACTCTGTCGCCCAGGCTGGAGTGCAGTGACACACTCATGGCCACTGCAGCCTCAACCTGCTGGGTTCCTGTGATCCTTCCACTTCAGCTTTCCAAGTAGCCGGAATTACAGGTGTGTGCTACCACACCCGGCTAATTTTTGATTTATTGTAGAAACGAGTTCTCACCAAGTTGCCGGGGCTGGCCTTGAACCCAGGGGCTCAGGCAGTCCACTTACCTCGGCCTCCCAAAGTGCTGGGATTACAGGCTGAGCCACCGAGCCTGGCCAGTAACTTATATTTATTTCAATTCTAAACCTTGATTTTCCGGTTTGTGTTCATTTTCTTTTCTGTGTACTTAAGAGCTCTTTTTGATATTGCTGCTTTCTTTTTTTTCTTTTTTTTTTTTTTTTT
>NW_007251272.1:107432-115983 GCF_000164805.1 Carlito syrichta
TCTCTCTCTGTGTGTGTGTGTGTGTGTGTGTGTGTGTGTGTGTGTGTGTGTGTGTGTTCTACTTATTCAATGAAAGAACTGGTAACCCGTAGTCAATTTTCTATTCCTAACAGTGTTTCATTTCCTAATGAAATCCGAGATCCCATTTCTATTATAATAAGAAGAGAGTATAATATATTGTAAAGGGAAATTGAATCTGTTGGAGCCAGCTCTTGGTGAGAAGCTATGATTTTATGATGATGTTATGCCCTCAGCCTGATATATCCTGGAAAGTTTCTAGAATTCAAAGAAAATTACTCATTCCGGACTCAAAGCAACAGGTAATCTCTGCACTTTGGGAGGCCAAGGTGGGAGACTCGCTTGAGCCCAGGAGTTGAGATCAGAGTAAGACAGTAAGAACTTGTCTCTACAAAAAAAAAAAAAAAGTGGCCAGGCAGGTACATGCCTATAGTCCCAGCAAATTGGGAGGCTGAGGCAAGAGGATTGCCTGAGTCTAGGGGTTCGAGACCAGCCTAGGCAACTTGATGAGCACTTGTCTCTACAGTAAATCAAAAAATTAGCCAGACGTGGTGGCGCACGCCTGTAGTTCCAGCTACTTGAAAAGTTGAGGCAGAAGGATCATCTGAGCCCAGCAGGTCAAGACTGTGGTGGCCATGAGAGTGCCACTGTACTCCAGCCTGGCTGACAGAGTGTGACTCCAACTCAAAAAAAAAAAAAAAGAAGCCGGGCTCGGTGGCTCAGCCTGTAATCCCGCGCCTTTGGGAGGCTGAGGTGAGTGGATTGCCTGAGCCCGCGGGTTCGAGACCCGCCTGGGCAGCAAGACCTCATCTCTACAATAAATAAAAAATCAGCCGGGCGTGGTAGCGTGTGCCTGTAATTCCAGCTACTCGGAAGGCTGAGGTGGAAGGATCGTCAGAGCCCAGCAGGTTGAGGCTGCGGTGGCCGGGAGTGGCCACTGCACTCCAGTCTGGGCGACAGAGTGAGACTCCAACTCAAAAAAAAAAAAAAGAGAGAAGAAAAGAAAAAAGGGCTAGGGACATGCATAGAAGACAAATGACCAAAAAGCATATGAAAAATGTTTAACATTACTAATTATCAGGGAAACACAAATTGAAACCACAATGTGCTATCATCTTACACCAATCAGAATGACTGTTATTAAAAAGATAAAAGATAACAAGTGTTAGTGAGGAAACAGAGAAAAGGGAACGCTTATACAATGTTGGTAAGAATGCAAATTAGTAGCCGGGCTCGGTGGCTCAGCCTGTAATCTGCGCCTTTGGGAGGCTGAGGTGAGTGGATTGCCTGAGCCCGCGGGTTCGAGACCCGCCTGGGCAGCGAGACCTCATCTCTACAATAAATCAAAAAATCAGCCGGGCGTGGTAGCGCATGCCTGTAATTCTGGCTACTTGGAAGGCTGAGGCGGAAGGATCGCCGGAGCCCAGCAGATCGAGGCTGTGGTGGCCGGGAGCGGCCACTGCACTCCAGTCTGGGTGACAGAGTGAGACTCCGACTAAAAAAAAAAAAGAAAAAAAAGAATGTAAATTAGTAAAACCTCTATGGAAAATAGTATGAAGATTTCACAAAGAACTAAAAATAGAACTACAATATGATCCAGCAATCCCACTACTAGTTATCTACCCAAAGGAAAAGAAATTGTTATATTAAATGGATATCTGCACTCATATATTTATCACAGCACTATTCATAATAGCAAATATATAGAAACCTAAGTGTCCATCAACAGAGGACTGGATAAAGAAAGTGTGGCATATATACACAATGGAATACTATTCAGTCATAAAAAAGAATGAAATCAGCCTGGTGAGGTAGCTCACACCTTTAATCTAATCTCAACACTTTTGGAGACTAAGGTGAGAGTATTGCTTGAGCCCAGGGGTTCAAAACCAGCCTGGGAAACATAGTGAGATCTCGTTTCTAGAAGAAAAATAAAAAATAAAAAAATTATCTAAGTGTGGTGGTGTGCTTCTGTAGTCCCAACTACTTTGGAGGCTGAGGTGGAAGGATTGCCTGAGCCCGGGAGGTAGAGGCTGTGGTGAGCCATGATCCTGCCCTTGTGACCCAGCCTGGACAACAGAATGAGACTCAGACAAAAAAAAAAAAGAGAATGAAATCATGTCTTTTGCAGCAAAATTGAGGGCCATTATCTTAAGTGAAACAACTCATACACAGAAAGACAGATATTGCATGTTCTCACTTACAAACAGGAGCTAAGTAATGTGTACACGTGAATGCAGTATGTGGAATGATGGACAATGGAGACTCAGATGTGTGAGGGAGTGACTGATGGGAGGTTGCTTGGTGGGTATGATGTGCATTGCTCCAAAAGAAATTGGTATGTTAAATAGATACCTGCACTCAAAGGTGGAGCTCTGCCAACATGGGAAAAGGAAGAAGGCATTAGAAAGAAGCTCCTTATAGTATTTGCTAAAGGCAGGGAGAAGCAAAAAAATAATACACACATAGAGAGAGGAAGGAAAAGAGTAACGTAGCAAAGAAACAGAGACAGAAAGGCCACACTATACAAGCTCTTGAATGCACTGTGGCCCCAAAATATTCCAGGGAAGACATGAAAACACTATACACCACCCAGAGGAACCTCATAAGAGAGACTGGTGTTAATGAAGAGGTTAGTAGGTACTTAATTCTTCCTTTTGAGTGCATGCAGTTTTACATTAGAGGAAATAACAATTCAGCCTCACGAAGTATCTTTTAAAATAATTGGTATAAAATCCCAAAAGTAGTCCATTCTCTTTACAATATGTGACATTTACCAAAGGAAGCAAGGATGGATCTGTATGGACGACTTGCTTTTACTTAAAGCGTCTTTCTTCTCAAGAAATGATCCCATTAATTATCTGGAGTGATTGGAATTTCATTAAATTCTTTTGTGAGTGACCTTTGAAGTTTTTTCATGAAGTCTTTAGATCTTGGCAACAAGCCTCTTGAAAACAGGTTGAACCAGTTTTCCTCCCCCTATCAAACTAAGTGTGCTAGACCGTTTAAAACTAACCACAAAGAGTGCAACTCACTTATTAAATGCTTTCAAGATGAAAAGAAATATGGCCTCAGCAAGTCATCCGGGATAACTCAAAGTTTGTATCTAGCCTTGCTATACGACCTTTTCTTTGTACCTGTCTTTTGGTTACTATGACAACTGGAGATTTCAGGGGGAGAAGAGATTGTTTTGACTGCTGGATTGCGAACAGGAGGAAATTTTGGGACAGGTGTAGAAACATGGAGTGGCTGAGTTGATTCAAGTCAGGAAACAATGAGAGGTGGGGTTATGTGGATGTGTCTGTGCTGAGCATTTCATGGTATTTGTAGAGAAGACAGGCATGATGCGAGGTAGTAGGTAGCAATGCACAATACATGAGTAAGAATGGAGAACAATAATAGCATGGCAGAAAAGTTTTGTGTAACCACAGTGTCCCCTGCTGTCCCCCACCACAGCTTCTCTGCCCTAGTCCACAGTGCTGGATCCATGCAGTCCAACAGCCGGGCAAGTAACACCCCACCCTCACCCTCACCCTCCTCTGCTCCCTATTATCAAAGTGTCTTGAGTAGAAGAACATAACCTTTGGTAGCTGGCTTTGATGAGTCCTGTCTGAAGTGCAGACGTCAGCAGAGTCCCCAACTTATGGAGCAGCCATTGTGGGGCTGGGGTACATGGTCTCCTATGGCGATCCTGGAGATAGATACTGACAACTGGCAAGCCAAGGCTAATTTAGAATAGGCCTGTTGTTGCCCAAGTTGGAACTGGCCCAGTTTGGTATGCGTTGATAGAGACTTGTGCTCACACAGGATGACTTCCTTAGCAGTTCAGTCTGTCTAGTTCTGTCCTGGGCACAACCACCCCTTGGTTCCAGCAGCCACTGGTACAGTTTCAGAACTGAATGTGGTTTTACCCATCACAGATGCAGAACCACTCTTATTTTTTATTTCTTACTTTCCTTTTTAAAAATACTTATATATTTTGGTCGGGTGCGGTGGCTCAAGCCTGTAATCCCAGCACTTTGGGAGGCTGAGGCAAGAGGATTGCCTTAGCTGGTGGGTTCGATACCAGCCTGGGCAACATGATGAGACTTCATCTTTACAATAAAACAAAAAATCAGCCGGGCATAGTAGCGGACGCCTATAGTTCCGGCTACTTGGAAGGCTGAGGCAGAAGGATCACCTGAGCCCAGCAGGTTGAGGCTGCAGTGGCCATGAGTGTGCCACTGCACTCCAACTTGGGCAATGAAGTGAGACTCCAGCTCAAAAACAAACAAAAAACATATATTTTAAGCTGGGCATGGCGGCTTATGTCTGTAATCCCAGCACTTTGGGAGGTGGAGCCAAGAGGACTGCCTGAGCTCAGGGGGTTGAGACCAGCTGGAGCAGTATGATGAGACCTCATCTCTACAATAAACCAAAAACTTAGCTGGGCTTGATGGCACATGCCTGTAGTTCCAGCTACTTGGAAGGCAGTGGCAGAAGGATCACCTGAGCCCAGCAAGTTGAGGCTGCAATGGCTGTGAGTATGCCCTGCACTCCAGTCCGGGCGACAGAGTGAGACTCTAACTCAAAAAAAAAAATTATATATTTAAAAAACATATTTGTATTTGTTGCAATACTGACTTGAAGTAGGAGTAGAGCAATGTACTTGTCCCCCACAATAAGAATTGGGAAAATTTTCCTGTTTAAAATTCATGATGACTCATTTGATCCTCAGGAACTGCTCACTAATACATCAACAACTTGAGATATGTCACTTATTTATTCTGTCTGCCCTTTTGTGTGATTTCCTTGACCTCTTGTTGGTGAAAAAGGAGTTTGATGATGTGTAACCTTTGAAAAGTGCGTTTATTATACATTTCTCAGCACCATGTAATTTGAGCATTATAATGTTGGCTTTTTATTATGCCTCTTTTCTGCTTGTTCTCAGGTTTCTTATTCCTGAATGTTTTGCAATCTTTCTTTAATAATGTTTGACTTACAAGTATACACAAAAGAGGTGGCTTTTATGACATGCTAAGACAGGGATGTTCTGTTCCAGCTTTATAATAATAGCACTGAGGAAAAATATTTTATTTCAAAAACTGAATCGGTCCTACTTCAAAAGAGTTTTAGTTAATTAAATGTAAGAGGGTAAAAACTCGAAAGATTAATCTTTTGATCCTATAGTACTTTTATTTAGCTGTTAATTAGAGATATTTTCATTGTGTTTATGGCCTTGCCTATTAATATTTTATTTTCAAATAGTCAGACAAAAATGGATGTGTAGTAGGACTGCCCTTATTGTATTTCATGATTTCTTTTAGCTACATTATGGTCTATTTAAAATGATATCATATTTGCTGACACAGTAATGATGATTCACATTTGTTCACAGTTAATATGCGAATACTGTATTTCGCATCTTGGAACAGCAACCTGGTCATCTGTTCTCCTGCCCCTCCCACGCAAACCATCTGCTTTCTCTTGTAACAGCTCTACTGCTTACATATTCCACCTGCCGTCCTTGACAAAAGCTCATTCATTCATTTACCAACTATCTGATACATCCAAGGCACAATTATACATATTGTGGGAAAGGCAAAAAATAATACTCCATTATACAATGTTTTAAAATTTTTAAAAGTTTTATAACACAGGGGTAGGTAGGAAGTATTCAGGGAAAAGGTAGGGTTCATTTGAGATGAACCTTGAGATGGATGGGCAGGATATTGCCAGACAAATGAGAGGAAGGAGACTTATATAGAGAGATGTGAAATAGGCAAAATTTATCTTTGTCTCTCCCATCTCATCCTTCCTTCATCCAAAGTTTGTTCCTGCTACATCCCCCATTCTCTACCTGAATGATGTGAGCTTCATAAGGGGAAGTGTTCTTACCTATTTTGTTCACTGCTGCATATTCAGCACCAATAATGCCTGGCACATAGTAGATGCTCATTTAGTGTTGTGAGTTGTTGTATTAGTAGACATATGAGTGAAATGATGATTACCTCTAAGGTTTGGGGTCCCTGGTCCTCTAAAATGTCAATGAGTCATTTTATCTCCTTTAAATTTTGGCCGATTCAATTTATTATTGAATTTTAGCTTTTTGTCTTAATTCATATTTTAAAAATTGTAAGTGACATTGCGCAACATATTCTTGCAGCCATCTTTTGCAGACATCTTTCTAGTTTATTATTGTTATTAATTTTATGTTCATGTCTTTTCCATTTTTATATTGGTTGTTTGCTTCTTATTGATTGATAGGTGCTCCTTATATATTAAAGAAATTAACATTTTATCTGTCATATGTATTGCAAACATTATTTCCAGTTTGTCATTTATATTTTGATTATTTATTGTTTAATGTTTATGCAGTCATCGATATAAATATTTCATCTCCTATTCTCTGAGTTTCTCCTTGATTGTTTAAGAAAAATTCTCTCATGCTGCCTTCTAACTTTAAGTAGTTTGCTTTTGTACCTCTCTAAATCTTTGCCTATTTAGGGCACATAATACTTATTAAACCATCCATCTTTCGCCACTAATTTGAAATGACATCTTATCAGATACTTAATTTCATGTGAATTTGGAACCATAACTGGTCTCTCTTTTCCATTCATGTATCTCAGCCAACATTCTTAGACTACCGTAACTTTTTTTTTTTTTGAGTTGGAATTTCACTCTGTCACCCAGGCCAGAGTGCAGTGGCACACTCATGGCCACCCCAGAATCAACCTGCTGGCCTCCGGCGATCCTTCTGCCACAGTCTTCCAAGTAGCTGGAACTACAGGCGCATGCTACCATGCCTGGCTAATTTTTTAAAAATTTATTTACTGTAGAGACTTGGTCTCACCAAGTTGCCCAGACTAGTCTCGAACCCACAGGCTCAGGTAATCCACTTGTCTGAGCTTCCCAAAGTGCTGGGATTACAGGCTGAGTCACCAAGCCCGGCCGAATAACGTAGCTTTATTAAATGCTGGTTTTGGGGGTATGGGTATGTATAATTCTATGCAATTATATCCCACATATAGACTTGTGCAAACACTTCCATATTCAAGATACAGAATGTTTTCATCATCACAAAGGAACTCCCTGGTGCTACTTTTTGTGTCCACATCCTCACCCTGTCATGTTCCTGACAACAGCTAATTTGTTCTTCATGTCTATAGTTCTGTCACTTTGAGAATGTTATTAAACAGAGTCATACAATGAATAGTCTTTTGAAACTGGTTTTTTTCACTAAGCATAAAGTCCTTGATATCCATACAGGTTGTTGTGTGTATCACTAATTTGTTCTTTTTTTATATATATATCTGAGTAGTAGTCCACTGGTTGAATGTGATGGATTTGCTTAATCATTCGCCAACTGGAGGACATTTATGTTATTTTCTGTCTTTTTGCTATTACAAATAAAGTTTCTATGAACATTCTTCTTGGTAAAGAACGTTGTTGTTCCTAAGTACAAAGTATTGAATTAAACATAAGCTATAGTTTATGACACACTGTCATCATTGGTCCGATGCAGAGCCCTCCTATGCATTTATTTGTCTGTACTAATAAACTGAACACCCATGAACTCACCAGCTGACCCAAGAACAAATGACTTACATCTTTCTATGTTCTTCATCCCTATCCCATCTCCTTGCCTTCCCCTCAGAAACACTCACCCTTTTGAATTGCTTTTTTTTTTTTTGAGTTGGAGTCTCACTCTGTCGCCCAGACTGGAGTGCAGTGGCCGCTCCCGGCCACCGCAGCCTCAACCTGCTGGGCTCCGGCGATCCTTCCACCTCAGCCTTCCGAGTAGCTGGAACTACAGGTGCGCACTACCACGCCCGGCTCATTTGATTTATGGTAGAGATGAGGTCTTGCCAAGTTGCCCAGGCAGGTCTCGAATCTGTAGGCTCAGGCAATCCACTCACCTCAGCCTCCCAAGGCGCAGGATTACAGGCTGAGCCACCGAGCCCGGCTTGAATTGTTTTTTTATCATCCCTTTTGGGGAGGGAGTGTTTTATAACACACATTGTTAGTTTTACAAAAATATTTTAATAATCTGTTATATTATGGGATGTGCTATGTTAATAAAATTTTGTTGCTTGTGGCTTTATTTTCTTCTTGTATAATATTCCATTGTGTGAACATAATAACAAAATCAGACTGTTTTAAGTTTTTACAATTATGATTAGTGCTCTTCTAAACATTATTTCAGTGTTTGCAGTTATACATATGCTAAGGTTTCTTTGGATGTAAAACTAGGAGTGGAGTTGCTAGATCATAGAGGATGCAAATATTCAACTTCATGAAATAATAACATGTCATTGATCAAAGTAGTTTTTCCGGCCGGGCTCAGTGGCTCAACCTGTAATCCCAGCACTTAGGGAGGCCAAGACAACTAGATTGCCTGAGACCACAGGTTCAAGACTAGCCTGGGCAACTTGGCAAGATCTCATCTCTACAATAAAATAAAAAATTAGCTGGGCATGGTAGCACATGTCTGTAGTTCTGGTTACTTGGAAGGCTGAGGTGGAAGGATTGCTGGAGCCCAGCAGGTTGA
>NW_007251272.1:116106-166159 GCF_000164805.1 Carlito syrichta
AGTGGCCGCTCCCGGCCACTGCAGCCTCAACCTGCTGGGCTTCGGCGATCCTTCCACTTCAGCCTTCCAAGTAGCTGGAACTACAGGTGCGCGCTACCACACCTGGCTTATTTTGATTTATTGTAGAGATGAGGTCTCGCCAAGTTGCCCAAGCGGGTACGAACCTACGGGCTAAGGCAATCCATTCACCTCAGCCTCCCAAAGTGCTGGGATTACAGGCTGAGCCACTGAGCCCGGCTAATACTTAGTTTTTTCAAGCATTTTAATTTTTGCCATTTGAAAAGGTAATAACTAGCATATTATTGAGATATTATTTTGCATTTTTCTGATTTCTAATTAGGCTTTTTATCTTTTCATATGTTTATTAACCTTATGTGTTTCTTCTGTTAACTGCTTTATTATGTTATTTGTACCTTTGTCTATTGCATTGTCTTTTTTTCTTATTTTTTTTGTAGGAGTTCTTTATACATTCATGATATTTGCAGGATCTTCCAGTTTTTTTGCTTGTGTTTTTTAAGAAAAAGAATGATTTATTTTCACAGTAAGCCACAAGCTGTACATAACTGCTTTTGCTATCACTCCCTGCTTCTTGTTCTCTTTTTGTGAGTTTTTACTTTGGTAAGCTTTTTCATTTACACTTCGACGGGAACCAATTAGAACAAAATCTTGTAAGCCAGTCAGCAAATAGGACATGCGAATGAAGTAAGTTTGTCATACCTATATTAGCCAATTAATAGATAGGACACGCATATGAACTAACCAGGTAACCTAATCAATGTACAACTTGTAGGTGACAACTGGGAAAGTGATGCAACCTCTGGAAGTACCTAGCCTATGAGGAAACAGGGGAGATACTTGCATTTTAAGGCTTAAATACTCTGGCTAAACTGCTTTGGTGTGCCTGCTCATCTGAGGGATACCCTTTCTTGCAAGAGTGTTATTTTAAAAAGTTGCTTCACTCTACTGATCTCCAAGTCTCCTTGTTGTTTTTGGACAACCCAGTCTGGAGGTGGGGTGTCCCCTAGGACCCTCATTTCTAGCATCTTTTCATTTTCTTTAGAGTGCAAACTTAGTTCTTAACAACTTCAGAATATGCAGTTTATTTAACCACTCCCTTACTGATGGACATTTTGACTGTTTCCAATATTTTAGTATTAGAAAAATAGGATCCTAGATGTTCTTGTACCTAAACTGGGGGAACCCCAAAAAACCAGGATCAGCTGGGCTTGGGGTTCAGCCTGTAATCCCAGCACTTTGAGAGGCCAAGACAAGTGGATTGCCTGAGCCCGTGGGTTTGAGACCGGCCCAGGCAAGTTGGCAAGACCTCATCTCTACAATAAAATAAAAAAAAGTTAGCCGGGCACAGTGGCGTGCACTTATAGTTCCAGCTACTTGGAAGGCTGAGGCGGAAGGATCACCGGAGCCCAGCAGGTCAAGGCTACGGTGGCTGTGAGCGTGCCACTGCACTCCAGCCTGGGCAATGGAGTGAGACTCCAACTCAGAAAACAGACAAACAAACAAAAAACCAGAATCATCTTTTAGAGGCCGGGCCCTTTGTTGTACAGGCTTCCCACTATTTAAGTGTTCTAGGAACCCATCAGCATCAGTGTACCAACTGGCGTTGTTGTGAGAGGCTGCATTCGGCTTCAGTGCCGGATTTTTTTGGTGGCAAACAGGTACCTGGTTCTTCCACTATGACAACGCGCCTGCCCACCCCACACTGAGCGTTCAACTGTTTTTGACCAAAACGGCATGACCCCCCATGCCACACCCTCCTTATTCACCAGATCTCACCCAAGTGACTTTTCTTTGTTTCCCTGGATGAAAAAAGCTCTCAAAGGGAAACATTTTGCCAGTGTGAAAGAAGTTAAACAAAAACCAGCAAAAGCACTAAAAGGCATCAAAATTGATACGTTTAAAAACCATTTGGGGCAGAAGAAAAAGTATTGACAAGTGCATTACATCAAAGAGTACTTTGAAGGTGCTGAAGTTTAATCATGTGAGAATAAATACACAGTTTTTTAACAAATAAATTCCGGGTTTTTTGGGGTTCCCCTCATAAATCTATGAACATGAGAGAGTATCTACAGGAAAAATCCTTAGAAATGCAGTAAATGTTGACAAGGAGTATATACAATTTGTTTTTACAGATATTGTCACATTGCTCTCCTTAAGAGTTATACTGATATTCCTATCACCTATGAGAGTGTCTATTACCCTTCATTATCTCTGACTTTGTGAAAAATTGTAATCTTAGCCGGGCTCGGTGTCTCAGCCTGTAATCCCGCGCCTTGGGAGGCTGAAGTGAGTGGATTGCCTGAGCCTGCAGGTTCGAGACCCGCCTGGGCAACTTAGTGAGCCCTCATCTCTACAATAAATAAAAAATTAGCCGGGCGTGGTAGCACGTGCCTGTAGCAGCCAGCTACTGGGAAGGCTGAGGCAGAAGGATCGCCAGAGCCCAGCAGATTGAGGCTGCGGTGGCCGGGAACGGCCACTGCACTCCAGTCTGGGCAACAGAGTAAGACTCCAATGCAAAAAAAAAAAAGAAAAGAAAAGAAAAGAAAAAGAAAAATTGTAATCTTGATTTGCATGCATGTATTTTAAAGTCAGTGAAGATGAGTAATTTCTCATATGTTAAAACCCATTTGAGGCCCAGCATAGTGGCTAATGCCTGTAATCCTAGCACTTTGGGAGAATCACTTGAGGCCAGGAGTTCAAGACCAGCCTAGGAAACCTAGTGAGACCTCATTTCTACAAAAATTCAAAAACAATTAGCTGAGCATGGTTGTGGGCACCTGTAGTCCCAGCTACTCAGAAGGCTGAGGCGGAAAGATTGCATGAGCTGAGATGGGCAAGACTGCGGTAAGCTGTGATCGTGCCACTGCACTCCAGTCTAGACAACAGAGTGAGACTCTGACTTAAAAAAAGAGAGAGAGTGATTAAATTATTTCCATGAAATCATTTGGTATGGAGCAAATCCAAGCACATTATGCAGGTAGTTTTTAAAAAGCCTTTGAAATAATGTTTTTTCCTTATATGAAGTACATCATGTTTATTATAATGTGGCAGGAAGATCAACAGCTTTCTAAAGATGTCCATATCCTAATTCCTGGTGTCTGTGAATATGTTATCTTACATGCCAAAAGGGACTTTACAGATGTGATCAAGTTAAGAATTTTCAGACAAGGGACATTATCCTAGATTGTCCAAGTAGCACTGATATAATCACAAGGGTCTTTGACAGCAGAAGAGGGAGGCAGAAAAGGTCAGAGTTAGAAAAGGAAATGTAATTGTGAAAATAGGGCCAGAGGATGTGATATGAGAACTTGCCATTGCCTGCTTTAAAGATAAAAGAAGGGCCTGAGGAAATCAGGCAGCCTCTGGAACTTGGCAAAGACAAGGAAATGGATTCTCCCCTAGAGGTTTCAGAAGGACCACATCCCTTCTGACACCTTGATTTGGGCCCCATGAGAACCATTTTGCACTTCTGACCACAAGATGTAAAATAATACATTTGTGTTGCTTTAAGATACTATAGTTGTGGTAATTTATTACAGCAGCAATACAAAACTAATACATATAGAAAATAGACAATACAAGAAAAAATAAGTAAATAAAGACTAAGTGGTCTCTTCACTCAAAAGGAAGTAACTATTAGTATTTTGGTATGCATCCATGGTTTTATGTATTTTTAATTACACAAATGGTCTTAAACTTTACTCTTTTTGTAACTTGCATTTCTCATTCATTGTTACATTTATGAGATATTTTTATGAGATACCTTTATGTTGATAATGTAACTCTTATTCATTCATTTAAATTATGTATAATATTTCATGTTAAAAATGAATCATGGGCAGCTCCTGAGAACCTAAAAGCACTGGAGAGGCACAAGCTAAACAGAGCAGCATTCCAGCTGGGTTTCCAGACAGTAGGAGGAAAGGAAAGGAGTACCAAGACAGCATTATGAGGTGACATCTCAGAAAGTGGTAGAGTAGGGTGCTTAGAGCATTGATCCCTCCACTGAAACAACCATAAGCTAGCAAAGACTGACAGAATCAACTTTTTTGGGACTCTGAAATATCCAAAGTGTACAGCAACCAGTAGATTGCTTAATTTTAAAAATGGCAGGTGACTTTTGGCAAGAGAGCACTGTGACATTTTTGCCCACATGACTACCATCTCCCATCCTCCACAGAGGTGGTGGCAGCCCTAGAGATAACAATGCACATTTCTGATTTGGCTTGCTGGTGCCAGGGGGCTGATATTAACCTTGATCTTAAAATACTGTGGATGTGCCTTTTGGCCATCTGGGGTTCCCTGAGGGACTGGTACAGAGGCTGTCCTTTGTTTTGCCCCTCTTTCCCCCAGGGTAGAGCGGCTTTTCAGGAATTCACAGTGCCTGTGAAAAGATTTAAAGATAAACACTGCACATGCCTGTAAAGAGGGAGTACAATGTGCACACCCAGTCCTGGACTCTTGCTCAGAAAAGACCTGAGTGGACCCTAGTCCTGCACCTCTGGAAGATCTGTGGGCTCCATGCAAGCAGGAGGTGAAGGCAAAGGGAGAGCTGTAGGTTGCCTGGCTTAGAGTTGAAGGAATGCCCTAACTCAGAACCAAATTGCAAAGACCAGGAGAGTAGTATTTTCTTTTTTCTTTTTCTCTCTCTTTGGCTCCAAGTATTTAAGGAAATCTCTATTAGGTCACTTCATTAAGTATTAATAACTCTTGACCTTAATGATTTCACCTGACAAGGAATACAGTTCTTGCAAAACTAGTTTGAAAACATAACCAAGCCGGGCTTGGTGGCTCAGCCTGTAATCCCGCACCTTGAGAGGCTGAGATGAGTGGATTGCCTGAGCCCGCGGGTTCGAGAGCCGCCTGGGTAGGCGAGACCTCATCTCTCATAAATCAAAAAATTAGCCGGGCATGGTAGAGCACACCTGTAGTTCCAGCTACTTGGAAGGCCGAGGCGGAAGGATCGCCGGAGCTCAGGAGGTCGAGGCTGCGGTGGCCGGGAGCGGCCACTGCATTCCAGTCTGGGCGACCGAGTGAGACTCCAACTCAAAAAAAAAAAGAAAAAAATGAAAAAGAAAAAGAAAACATAACCAAATAAATGGATAACTGTAGCCCTCAATAATTAACAACAGCAAACTTGGGGAAGGAGAAAAATTTGATTTCCAGAGTTACCACATTATGCTATTTAAATGCTCAGTTTTCTTTTTTATTTATATTTTCTTTTATTTCACTTCATTTTATTTTATGTTTTATTTTTGTGAGTTGGGATCTCACTCTGTTGCCCAAGCTGGAGTGCGGTGGCATGATCGTGACAATCACAGCTCATTTTCAATTTTAAAAATTACAAGGCATACAAAGATACAGGAAAGAGTGGCCCATTCAAAGAAACAAAACAATCTGACTATCCCTGAGGAGACTCAGACATTGGACTTCATAGACACAGACCTGAAATCAACTGTCTTAAATATGCTCAAAGAGCTAAAGGAAGCCACGGACAAAAAGCATAAGGAAACCAGGAAAACAATGTATATCAATAAAGAGAAATTTTTAAAATGAACCAGCTGGGCTCGGTGGCTCAGCCTGTAATCCCGCGCCTTTGGGAGGCTGAGTTGAGTGAATTGCCTGACTCCGCAGGTTCGAGACCCGCTTGAGCAGGTGAGACCTCATCTCTACAATAAATCAAAAAATTAGCCGGGCGTGGTAGTGCACGCCTGTAGTTCCAGCTACTTGGAAGGCTGAGGTGGAAGGATCACCGGAGCCCAGGAGGTCAAGGCTGCGGTGGCCGGGAGCAGCCACTGCACTCCAGTCTGGGCGACAAAGTGAGACTCCAACTCAAAAATAAATAAATAAATAAATAATAAAATGAGCCAAATGGAAATTTTGGAGCTGAGCAAATTCTGAATATAAAACTCCCTAGAGGAGTTCAACAGCAGATTTGAGCAGGTAGAAGAAAGACTCAGTGAACTTAAAGATAGGACAATTGAAATTATCCCATCTGAAGAGCTGAAAGAATGAACCACAATTTATTTAAAAGACACTTGCATTATTTCCAATTTTTCTCAAATTATAAACAATGTTGTGATGAACATCCTTGTACACCTTGGGCATATAGTAAAAGTTGTAGTGAAACAATGGTTCTCAACCTTGGCAGCCATTAGAGATTTTAAAAATATCCGATTCTCATCCTCAAGAGATTCTAGCTTAATTGGTCTAATGTGAGCAATGGGTATCTATCTATCTGTCTGTCTGTCTGTCTATCTATCTATCTATTTATTTTGAGTCGGAGTCTCACTCTGTCACCCAGGCAGTAGTGCAGTGTTGCCACCCCAGCATCAACCTGCTGTGCTCCAGCAATCCTTCCACCTCAGCCTTCCAAGCAGCTGAAATTATAGGTATGCACTACCACGCCAGGCTAATTTTTGATTTATTGTAGAGTTGAGATGAAAAGATGTTCAATATCAGTAAAAAAAAAAATCAGGGAAGCCAGGCTCGGTGGCTCAGCCTGTAATTCCAGCACTTTGGGAGGCCAAGGCGAGTGGATTACCTGAACCCGTGGGGTCAAGACCAGCCCAGGCAATTTGGCGAGACCTCACCTCTACAATAAATCGAAAAATTAGCAGGGTATGGTAGCGCGTGCCAGTAGTTCCAGCGACTTGGAAGGTTGAGGCAGAAGGATCGCCGGAGCCCAGCAGGTCAACGCTGGGGTGGCTGTGAGTGTGCCATGGCACTCCGGCCTGCACAACAGAGCGAGACTCCAACTCAAAATACAGTAAAATAAAATCAGGGAAATACAAACTAAAACAAAAATGGCATACAATACTTCACCCATCCAAAGTGGCAAAGAATAAAAACACAAAATATTGGTGAGAATGTGGGCAAGTGAAGACTCTGACATATTGCTATTGGAAGTGTATACTGATACAACTACTTGGAAGACAATTTATCATACTAGCAAAGTGGAGACATGCCTATCCTTTGACCTGACAATTCCACATCTGTATATTTAGCCAACAGAGTGGTTCTCAAAGTCGGAAGGAGACTTTTTACAATTTAAAAAAATTTTTATTTTATTTATTCATTTATTTTCGAGTTGAAGTCTCACGTTGTTGCCTAGACTGGAGTGCAGTGGCACATTCATGGCTACTGCAGCCTCGACCTGCTCTGCTCAGGCGATCCTGAAGGAGCTTTTTTAAAAATATTGATGGCTGGGCTTGGTGGCTCAGCCTGTAATCCCAGCATTTTGGGAGGCCGAGGCGAGTGGATTGCCTGAGCCTGCAGGATCGAGACCAGCCCGGGCAACTTGGTGAGACCTCATCTCTACAATAAATAAAAAATTAGCCGGGTGTGATAGCGCACACCTGTAACAGTTCCTGCTACTTGGAAGGCTGGGGCTGAAGGATCACCGGAGCCCAGCAGGTCAATGCTGGGGTGGTTGTGAGTGTGCCACTGCACTCTGGCCTGGGCGACAGGGTGAGACTCCAACTCAAAAAAATAAATAAAACCTCTTTATATAGATATAATCCTTATTGCTTTGTTGGTGGCAAATATTTTTTTCCCCAATTTATGACTCGTCTTTTCACTTTTTATGGTTTTTATCATCCAGAAGATTTTAGCTTATTATTATCAGATTTAGCAGTCTTTTCGTTTATGATTTGTGCCCTTTGTTTTGTTGCATAAATCATCTCTTAATTCTGATGCCATAAATATTCTTTTATTTTTTTTTTCATTAATCAGTATTTTTTATTATGGTTTTGTGGGGTACAGTTAAGGGTTAGGTGTACAATGACGTTTCATTCAGGCACCCTGTAGATAAGAAGTGTTTTCCCATAAACAAACAGAAACCCAAATATTCTTTTATATTTTTGTGGTGGATTATTATAGTAATGGCTCCAGTGAATCACAGCATCCTGTTTGAACATTCTTATGTAGATCCCTCTCACATCGACTCTAGATTCGGCTGAACAGACTCTGACTTGCTTTGGCCAAATCAACATCAGCAAATGTGATGTAAGCAGAGGTTTGAAAAGTGCTTGTGCACGGAATGTGGATCTTGCATCACAGCCACCTTCAGGCTTGCCTGCTGGAGACATGTGACCTAGCGAATGGCCTAGTGAACTGCCAGACATGTGAGGGAGGCTCTCTCCACTAGACCACCCTGGCCCAGCTGATCCTTCCAATGACTGTGGCCACATTGAGTGGCCCCAGGTGAAACCACTATATGCACCACCCAGTTACACCCAGACCAAATTGCTAACCGTAGAATTGAGAGTGAATAAAATGGTTGTTTTAACCACTAAGTGTTGGGGTTGTTAATATAGCAGTATATACATAATACAATTTTTTCTTTAAAAAAACTTTCTCCTAAAGTTTTGCTTTTTCAGATTTGGATTTATAATCCATGAGCAATTATATCTGAATATAGTAAGAGATAGGAGTCTTATTGTATGCATATGTTTTTTTCCATAAGGCTAGCTTGTTTTTCTAGCACCATTTATTGAATAATTTTTATTTATTTGAAATGCTACCTTTCTCATACACCTAGTTCCAGAACATGCTGGTCTCTTTCTAGGCTCTCTGCTTTGTTTAATTAGCCTGTTTAGCTGTCTCTGAGTCAATACCACATTGTTTTACATATTATAGCTTTATATTGTTTTAATGTCTGATAAAAACCTTACTTTAGTTGCCTACCTAATATGGCTTCTTTTTCCCTTCTTCTTAACAGAATTCCAATTTTGTTCAGTGTAGCAGTGTCTTCAGTTCCAGGCAATGGATCATGATTAGACTAAGCCAGGGGTCAGCAAACTATGGTCTATTGACCAAACCTGTCCCACTCCTGTTTTTGACAACCCATGAGCTAAGAATTGTTCTTAACATTTTTAGGTGGTTAAAAAAAAAGAAGAAAAATATTTATGCTGTGAAAATTTTGTGAAATTTATATTTCAGCATTCAAAATAAAATTTTACTGGAATATAGTCATACTCATTCATTTATATACCATCCATAGTTGTTTTCATGCTACAATGAGAGAGTTGAGTAGTTGTGATAGAGATTTCGTGACTCTTAAGGTCTAAAATATGTACTATCTGGCCCTTTACACAAAATGTTTGTGAACTCCTGGTCTATGCCAACCTTAGAGGCAGTTAGATGATAATGAACATGGAAGATTCTTCCAGATGACACATTCAAGGGCTGTCAGATTGGCTAAGCAGAGAATTTGGTTGCAAACAAAGCTGATATATCATTTGAGGGATGAGCTTCAAGTGAAAAATCTCCATACCTATTTCCATAGAGGTTGTACTAATTTGCAGTCCCCAAAACAGTGTATAAGTGTTCCCTTTTCACTGCATCTGTGCCAGCATCTTTTTTTTTTTTTTTTTTTTTTATATAATGGCTATTCTGACTGGTGTAAAATGGTTTTTCGTGGTTTTTTGTTTTGTTTTTTGAGTTGGAGTCTCACCCAGTCGCCCAGACTGGAGTGCAGTGGCACACTTATGGCCACCCCAGCATCGACCTGCTGGACTCTGGTGATCCTTTCCACCTCAGTCTTCCAAGTAGCCAGAACTACAGGCGCATGCTACCATGCCTGGCTAATTTTTGATTTATTGTAGAGATGAGGTCTCTCCAAGTTGCCCGGGCTGGTCTTGAACCCTCAGGCTCTGACAATCCACTCACCTGGGCCTCCCAAAGTGCTGAGGTTACATGCTGAGTCACCCAGCCCAGCCGTCTCATGGTTTTAATTTGTATTTCCCTGATGCTTAGTGACATTGAGCATTTTTTCATATGTTTGCTGGCCATTAGTATATTTTCTTTTGAAAGCTGTCTGTTCGTGTCATTTCCCCACATTTTAATGGGCTTATTTGCTTTGTTCTTGCTGATTTATCTGAGTTCTTTGTAGATTCTGGATATTAGCCCTTTGACAGATGTATAGTTTGTGAATATCTTCTCCCATACTGTAGGTTGCCTATTTACTCTGTTTATTATTTCTTTTTTTGTGCAGAAGCTTTTTAGTTTAATGAAGTCCCTCTTATTTATTTTTGTTTTCATTGCATTTGTGCCAGCATCTTTCTTTTCTTTTAATAATGTCTATTCTGACTGGTGTAAAATGGTGTCTTGGGGTTTTAGCATAAGCTCTTTGCCTAGGCCCATATCCAAAAGAGTTTTTCCTAGAGTTTCTTCTAGAATTGTTATGATTTCAGGTCTTACATTTTAGTCCTGAGTTAATTTTTGTATATGGGAGAGATAGGGATCAAGTTTCATTTTTCTGCATGTAGCTATCCAATTTTCCAGATCACCATTTGTTAAATAGGGTGTCCTTACCCTAGTGTATGTTTTTGTCTGCTTTGTCAAAGATCAGTTGTAAGCGTTTGGGCTTATTTCTGGATTATCTATTCTGTTCCATTGGTCCCTGTGTCTGTTCTTGTACCAGTACCATGCTGTTTTGGTTACCACAGCCTTGCAGTATAATTTGAAATCAAGTAATGTGATACTTCCAGATTTGTTCTTTTTGCTTAGAATTGCTTTGGCTATTCTGGCTCTTTTTGAGTTCCATATCAATTTAGCGCTGTTTTTTCAAATTCTGTGAAAAAAATGTTATTGGTAGTTTCATGGGGATTTACTTTGGGTAATATCATCATTTTAACAATATTGATTCTTCCAATTCATGAGCCTAGGGTATTTTTCCATTTGTTTGTGTCCATTACAATTTCTTTTGTCAGGGTTCGTAGTTCTCCTTGTAAAGATCTTTCACCTCCTTGATTAAATGTATTCCTAGGTATTTTAGCCATTTGGCTGCTATTGTAAATGAAATTGAGTTCTTGATTTGTTCACTATTGGTGTATAACAGTGCTACTAATTTGTGTGTGTTAATTTTGTATCCTGAAACTTTACTGAATTCATTTATCAAGCCCAAGAGTCTTTTGGAGGAGTCTTTAGGATTCCCTAGGTATAAGATAATATAATCAGTATATGGAGATAGTTTGATTTCTTCTTTTCCAACTTGGATAGTCTTTATTTCTTTTTCTTGCCTGAATGCTCTGGCTAGGACTTCTAGTACTATGTTGAATAGGAGTGGTGAAAGTGGACATCCTTGCCTTGTTCCAATTCTGAGGGAGAATGATTTTGATTTTTCTCCTTTCAGGATGACATAGGCTCTGGATTTGTTGTATATGGCTTTTATCATTTTGAGAAATGTTCCTTCTATGCCGATTTTGCTGAGAGTGTTTATCATGAAGAGATGCTGGATTTTATCAAATTCTTTTTCTGTATCTATTGAAATAATCATACAATTTTTGTTTTGAATTCTGCTTTTGTGGTGGATCACATTTATGGACTTATGTATGTTGAATGCTCCTTATATCCTGGGATAAAACCTATTTGATTGTGGTGGATTATTTTTTTGTGTGCTCTTGAATTCACTGTTGAGGATTTTTATGTCTGTGTTCTTCAGGGTTTTTGGTCTTAGTTTTCTTTTTTGTTGTTGTGTCTTTTCTGGCTTTGGTATTAGGGTGATACTGGCTTCATAGAATGAGTTAGGGAGAATTCCCTCCTGTTCAATCTTCTAGAATAGCTTCAGTAGGATTGGTACCAGTTCTTCTTTGAAAGTCTGGTAGAATTTGGCTGTGAGTCTGTCAGGTCCTGGACTTTGTTGTTGTTGAGAGTCCTTCAATTACCATTTCAATATTGCTGCTTGTTACTGGTGTGTTCAGGGTTTCTATTTCTTCCTGGGTTGAGGGGTTGTACATTAAGGTTGTGTATTAAGGTTGAGGGGTTGTACATTTCCAAGAATGTATGTTTCCTTTGGATTTCCTTGTTTGTTTTCTCAGAGGTATTCCTATTAATCTCAGATTATCTTTTTTTCCCTGGTATCAGTTGTAATGTCTCCATTTTAATTTCTAGTTGAGCTAATTTGAATCTTCTCTTTGTTTCTTAATTAATCTAGCTAGTGGTCTCTCTTTATTTTTTCAAAGAACCAACTTTTTGTTTTGTGGCCAAAAAGAAGCAGAGTGTGTTTCTCCCATGGAGTAAACCAAAAATAGAATTCCCCAGTACTCAGAGAGGAAGGAAACCAGCAGCACACCCACAGCTCATCAGAGAAGCAGTAAGATCTACAGAGCACAAAGAAGAGAAAAATCAATCAGCCTGTGTTAGAACTGGCCAGACTTGATTAAATCACTGCACAAACCACAAGCAGCCTGTGGATGCAGCAGGGCAGGTGAGTGAGAGGAATTCAGGACTTCTATGCTCCTGCCATGGTGTTTGAGGGCTCTCTGAGACTCCAGTTTCTCACAGGAAACTGCCTTACCCACAGCCACTCTTTGCTGAGACCCACGTGAAGTGGTGCAGGAAAAAAGCCCTGAGAGGCTCCAGCAGTAATTTCCCAGGAACTCAACCCTTGCTTCCAGTTGCTTTCTAGCCATCCTGGGAGGGAAGGGGTCCCAAGGGCAAATTCTGCTCCTGCAGACAGTTCCTGGTCGGGGAAGTCTCCTGTGAGAAGGTCCCAGGGCCAGTTGTCCTTTCACATTCTGAATGCAGACTCTCTCAGGCTACGGTGGGGGAGCTGGGTGGGACTTTTTGCCCTACCAACCTTTCACTCCCCATATAAATTCTTTCATGTAGCCTCTGCACAACATGGCAGCATTACCCCAGTGGCCAGGGACTCTTTCCCAGTCCCCACTAGGATAGCCAATAGTACACACAGGTGCAGAGCGTGAGTGCTTCCCCCCACCTCCTCTTGAAAGCTCAAAGTGAACAAAGAGTTTGGGTAGTCTCCACAGTCCCATCCATTGGGTCGACTGGGCACTTCCTATGGGGCATAGGCCAAGCAGAAAGCCCATAGCCACCATTGCAGCTGGCTTTCTCCCTCAAGTACCATCTCCTGGCTGGAGGTCAATAGGCACATCTCATTCCATCTGATATAGTACCCCACCTTTTAGGAAGCTCTGATCCCAGACCTCAGCTAACACCACTATCCAAAACACTCCAGCCACTCAGGATGCCTTGAACCTGTACAGGTACCCAACATAGTACCACCATGACTGGTGATTGAGAAACTCACCACACCAAGGCTATATATACCCGAGGGAACCTTACAGTGCTTACATCAGCCCACTGCCAACCTCAAATAAGAAGAGATAATCTACCCAAATGAGAAGGAATCAGAAAACTAATTCTGACAGTATGAAAAAACAATTCTTCAACACCCCCAATAAGACCCCACTAACTCTTCAGCAGCAGACCCTAACCAAAATACTGTATTTTTAATCTGGTTGAAAAAAATCCATGTATAAGTGGAACAGCTACTTGGAAGGCTGAGGCAGAAGGATCAACTAAGCCCAGCAGGTCGAGGCTGCGGTGACTGTGAGTGTGCCATTGCCCTCCAGCCTGGGTGACAAGAGTGAGACTCCAACTCAAAAAAAAAAAAAAAAAAGCTGGGCTCGGTGGCTCAGCCTGTAATCCCGCGCCTTGGGAGGCTGAGGTGAGTGGATTGCCTGAACCCGCGGATTCGAGACCCACCTGGGCAACTTGGCCAGACCTCATCTCTACAATAAATCAAAAAATCAGCCGGGTGTGGTAGCGCATGCCTGTAATTCCAGCTACTCGGAAGGCTGGGGTGGAAGGATCGCCAGAGCCCAGCAGGTTGAGGCTGCGGTGGCCGGGAGCGGCCACTATACTCCAGTCTGGGCCACAGAGTGAGACTCCAACTAAAAAAAAAAAATATATATATATATATATATAAAGAAAAGAAAAGAAAAAAAATGCTCTCATTATGCAGAGGTTGCTGGCCTTAGTGTACTTATTATCTTCTATCTGCCCGCCATCTTTCTGCATCCCACCCGGTACCTCTGGTGATTGACCTGGATGGGGTACATCCACAGGCTTCCTTGTCTTCTAGCTTGGCCTATGCGAACACCAGCAGGTAATTGGAGAGAGGAGGAGATTGCTATTGAAATGCGATATGCCCTACCTCTTGACTTAGCTCCTGTTGGGTGGCCCCCTCCAGAGTCTTTTGGTCTCTGGTTCTAGTAACTGCTACCTCCCTTCATCCCTTTGGGCTTAGAAGTGGTAATATCTCCCTGTCAGGCTGTTCCTAGCTCTAGTGTACTATAATACCCTTTGTGGTGTTACCACTCATATCTTTGTAGTCTCCTATTAAGCCCTTCTCAGATCACTCAATCTGTTCCTCTTGGGACTCTCACTGAAATACTGAGGTGGCAGGTAATCATTTCCCAGTCACATAGTAGAAGAGGCATGTCTGCGGTAGAAGAGAATGATCAATAAGAAGAGTACGAGTGAAGAGACAGCCCTGGTGCCATGGTGACTTGGATTCCAGTTCAGCTATAGAGTATTAGTATTACTCCATAGTGAGCAGGCAAGTAACAGGAAGCCCATTAGTGTTTAGACCAACATGAGTTGGGTTTTCTGTTACCAACCATGAAGTATTCTAGGATAGTTCATGGCTCATGAAACTGCAAAGTTCAGAGGTAGGTGGTACTTCAGAATTAGCTGATCTAGTAGCTTAAATTGCCATCAAAGATCCTGTTTGCTGTCCAGTGTTGGCTGGAGTCTAAGGTTAGTTTTCTACATAATTGTGAAAACGTAGTTGCATCTGTCTCCCTCATGTCTGGTGGGAGACAGATAGTTGCTTCCAGATACTGTCTCAGAAAATTCAGGAACTTCTTTCCCTGAAACCGTCAGCAAATCTCTCCTTGCTTCTCATTGGCCTAGATAGTGTCACATGCCCATTCTTGAACCAAAAACTGTGACCAGGAGGTGGAATTACACTGAGTAGTGCAAACTGGAGCCATAATCCCTGCCCCTTGAATCAGTTTTGCCAAAAATTCATGGACTCCTCAGTAGAAACGTAGGGAGGAGGCCAGGCATGGTGGCTCTTGCCTGTAATCCCAGCACCTTGGGAGGCGGAGGTGAGAGGATTGCTTGAAACCATGGGTTCCAGACTAACCTGGGCAACATGGCGAGACCTTGTCTCTACAATAAATCAAAAAAATTAGCCAGGCGTTGCTGGAGTCCAGCTCCAGCGGAGCCCAGAGATTCCCGAAGGTGGAGATGGTGTAGGCGATTGTACCAAAGAGAGAGAGAAAAAGGGAGGGAGGGAGAGAGAGAGAGAGAGAGAGAGAGAGAGAGAGAGAGAGAGAGAGAGAGAGACTGGACACCTGTTCTGAGAATGCAGATGCCATTTATTGTGAGTTAGCAGTGTGCTTATATTCCTCTCTACAAGGAAATAATTTCTGCAACTTATGGTTACAAAGCAAGTTAAAATCATCATTACAAAACAAATCACTTACAACAAATTACATGGATTTTTTTTGTGATGTTAAAACGATGCTTAAGGGAAAGTTTTAAGTATTCTTTGGCTAATGTTCTAAGGGTGGAGACTATCTCCACCCTAAAACAACAACACTCCAAATAACGATGTTATCTTGAAGTAAAAACAGTCCCTGCAATCCATTAGTATAAGACCTTAAAATTATAAACTTAAAAACTCTTATATAAAATCATAAAACTTCTCATTAAACAACTTTAAAACAAAACTTATATCCCAAATTAACTAACACATGTTATGATCTTTCTAACAATTCTAATCCCTTACAAACCTAACTTCCTTATTCAAATTATCCAGGGAAACAGTTTATTTCCATAATAAAGTCTCTGGGGGCCAGAATAACAGTTTCTGGCCCAAGCTTTTGGAGCAGTCTTTGTGTGGAGAGACCATCCCGAAGCACTTCGCCTTTTTTCATGGACTAGGAGTTTCTTTTTCAAGGCCTTCTGGTCTTTCAAGCCTCTTGGTAATTTCCTCTTGTTTGAACTCCTTCATTGTCTTCCTATTTAGAACATCTTATTCCTAAGGAGAACAGCTCAGAAGAAATTTTAGTGATGTTATTCAGGCCTCAAAGTAGTTTTGGTTGGTTGTTAGATAAAATCTGTTTCACTTAAATTCTACATCTAAACCCTTCAATTTCTTATATACTAAAACTTTAATATGCATCCCAAACCCTAAGAAACAAACTTATAAATCACCTACATATACCTTAATATAAACTTTTACTTACACTTAAATCTTATGCCTACGATTATAAACTTATACCTGTAGAACCTTATGTCCAAACACCGTAACTACAACTACAAATAATCAGTAAAAATATTCAAGACAATTCTTTGCTTAAACAAAATCAGAAACCTCTTTTTACCTGGTATGAGTCACAAATCCTAACCCTAAAAACAAGAGCTGTGACTCACGGCCAAGTGAAGAAAAGCCCCTATTGACGTGCCTCAGAGGTTAACCATCACGTGGGCAAAAAAGGGAAAGGTCAAACAACGTAGTGGGAAGTGGAAAATGGGAACAATGATGTTCTAAAGTTAGCTGTGTATGCTTAACTTGCTGTTTTCTTCATGCTTGATGGTGCAGGATTCTTCTTGGCTAATTGTGTCAGAAAAGGTGGAAGGCAATGGAAACCAGCCCCCGGACTCGCTTTGCAGTCCTAGGGTCCTCAGTGCGTCCAGACTTTGTCAACAGGCGGGTCTCCAAGGCTAGCTCCCAGCAAGGCGTGATGGTGCATGCCTGTAGTTGCAGCTAACTGCAAGGCTGCGGTGGAAGGATCACCTGAGCCCAGCAGGTCGAGGCTGTGGTAGCCGTAAGCATACCACTGCACTCCAGCTTGGGTGAGAGAGTGAGACTCTGACTCAAAAAACAAACAAATAAACAAACAAAAAAACAAAAAAAAGGGAGGAGAATGGATAATGAACAACAATTAGGGGAGCTTCTAAGAGAAAAGGGAATGGATATTGGGGAGATAACCACAACATCTTCTGTAACTTCCCAGTTACATAAGTCAATTGTTTATTACATACTTAAACTATTATATGTTAAGTTTCCTTCTTCTCTCGAAAAACCCCTATTTAATGCAACTAGGAGGTCTTGCTATTAATATTAGCTTTCTCATTTACTAGCTATGTTAATTTGGACATGTCACATAAGCCATCTAAGCTTTAGCTTTTGCTTCTGTAAAATCAAGATTAATAATATCTGCCACCTGACAAGGTTGCTAGGAGACTCAATTGAGATGACAGATATGAAAACACTTTGAAGCCTATAAAGAGGTCTAAACAAATGTGAGGGCTCTTTAAAAAAAAAAAAATCTTGTGTTAAGAACACTTAATATGAGATTTGGTCTCTTACCAGATTTGTAAGTGTATAATACAATATTGTTATCTGTAGGCACAGTAGTGTTGTTCTTGCAATATTGTGGAGAGAATATTGTTCTCAAGTGAGCAAATTAAATATTCTCACCTGACTCAGGAGTGCTAAATTGGCTAACAACCTCACTAAGGTTTTATCCTTTCCCCTTTTCTTAAAGCACTTCCCTCTGAGCTACTGAGAGCTACCATTGAATTAAATTAAAGACTTTTCTTGCTTGGCGGTTGGCTCATGCCTGTAATCTCAGCACTTTGGGAAACCGAGGTGAGAGAATTGCCTGAAAACAGGGGTTCAAGACCAGCCTAGGCAACTTGGAGAGACTTTGTCTATATAATAAATCAAAAAAATTAGCCAGACGTGGTGGCACACACCTGTAGTTTCAGCTACTTGGAAGGCTGAGGCTGAAGGATTGCCGGAGCCCAGCAGGTTGATGCTGGGGTGGCCAGTGAGATTCTGACTCAAAAAAAAAAAAGACTTCTTCACCGCCCTGGCAAAGAACCAAAAAGTACAAGTTATCACAATCAGTCAATCCAAAAGTACTTATGAAGCACATTCTGGTATTTCCTACTGTACTAGATACAAATATAATCATAACAAACAGTTAGTGTGACTTATCACAGGAAAAACAGCAGTCTATGCGACTGAAGATTAATCAAGCAGCAAACATTTATTATGCTATCTTCAAGACCTATTGGGTGCTCCTATCAGTGTAAGGACTGTTATGGATTGACTGTGATAAATAGGAAAGCACGGAAGGGAATAATTATATAGTTAGGAGATTTGGCAAAGTGGGTTTTGTAAGCAGATTGTAGAGAGCTTAGGACACCTATGAATCTTGGTGTTTCCCTTTCCAGTCCCCTAGAGATGAATATTCTACTTTGAGAAAATAGTAACTGGGTTCAGTTTAATAAAAATAGCTTTTGGTAATCAAAATTGCATGGAGGTGTGGAGGAAGATGTTTCTTTCCTGCAACTGCACAAAGCCTTAAGAGTTAACTACACTGAATAATCTCAATTTAAGGCTATGGTGGTTCTCATACCATACTAGGTTTGTAGCAGTTGAATAGTGTTTCCTCAGTACATCTCCTCTCTCTTGCTCTTTCTCATCCTAGGGTATATCAATGAGTTAAAAAAGTGAGGGATGGGGGGAGGGGGATGGGATTAACAGTAGCGAATATCTGTCTGGGGAAGGGGAAACACCTCTTATCAACAGGGTGCCTGAATGAAACGTAATTGTACACCTAACCCTTAACTGTACCCCACAAAACCATAATAAAAAATATTGATTTAATTAAAAAAAAGAAAAAAAAAAGTGAGGGAACAGACCTGTGTATTTTTTTTTTTAATTGTAGAGATGAGGTCTTGCCAAGTTGCCCAGACTGGTCTTGAACATGCGGGCTCAGGCAATCCACTTGCCTCGGCCTCCCAAAGTGTTGGGATTAAAGGTTGAACCACCAAGACCGACCAGGCCTGTGTATTTTGATAAAAAGTGACCCTCCCACACCTGTAAGAATCACTGGCCTAAGGTAATGAGTATTGAGAACACAAGAACTCCCACTTTCCTCATTCAGTGTTTTCTCCCATTGTGCCTGAGAAGCTCAAGGAATAAGTTACCTCCTTGTAACAAGGAAGCTCAGAGCTAGCACATAAACTTGTATCCTGTGATTCCAAATCCTATTTTCTTTCCCACAGTTCCAAAGTTGTATGTTAATCATCACCATACACCTCAGTAGGGAGTATTTAGGAAATATGTATTGCACTTCTGTTATATTTAGGACACTATGATAGAACTACAAGATAAATTAAACATATGTGTGTGTATATATATATAAATTAGACGTGTGTGTGTGTGTATACACACACACACACATACATGAGAGGGAGTAAAAAAAAATGGAATTAGGCTGGGCACAGTGGCTCAAACCTGTAATCCTGATACAGAGACCCACTAATGTCCCTCCATATTGCCAAAGCCCTGGAGGGGCTTAGAGGGCATGGAGGGGAGTCAAGCACTCCTGCACATTCCTGAGCACATTACTGAGAGTCTCCTTGTCTTCTATACACTCCCAGTGAGTAGCTTCAGGGAATCCTTAACTTCGCAGTAGAGTATGACCAAAGATGTAAAACCCTGTTTAGTCCTTTTCTTTGAACTATATAGTATCTATGTAATCGGAAGTCTTGTGACTTGCATAACTTTTGCATATGCATGATGTCTGAGGCCTTGTAAACTTTCTTTACTCTAAATGTCACTATCCAAATGTAAAATACAGGTCAGGTGAGGTGGTTTACGTCTATAATCCCAGCACTTTGGAAGGCCGAGGTAAGAGGATTGCCTGAGCCCGCGGGTTTGAGACCAGACTGGGCAACTTGGTGGGACCTCATCTCTGAGGGACCCAAGTGACTTAAGAAGCTATACTTGCCATATAACCCTACCTTACGTTCATTGTATTTTATATATCCCTACCTCACGTTCACTATATTTTATGAATTCTTAGTATTTTAAATCCTACCTCAGATCCCGTAGAATTAGGCACATGTTGGGTGCCGGGCAGTGACTGGTTGTATAGTTATACAATGTTTTAAGCAGTGTTTGTACTTAGAACTTTGTTAAGTTTAATTTTTGTTTGTCCCATAAAATAACCGACTGCTTCTGCAACTGCTGCTAGCAGTGTGTGAATGTTAAGCAATAAGCTCCTCCTGGACATTCCTTTGCTTAGATAACGGTAGACTGGTGGTGCCACTCCCCCCACCCCTGTGGGTTCTGCCTTGTTTCAAACCTCCTGCCTGCTTGCTAAACCTAGCTTATCTGGCATTCCATTCCACCCGTTTGGCAGTTACTTGTCCATCACAAATAACTAAGCCTGAGCCCACGCAAATCGAACTCAAATCAACCAATCAAAGTCTTTGTAACTGCATCATATAGTTTTTATCCAATCCTGTGTGCACAAGTTTGTAAAGCCACCCCACCCCTTCAGAATTATGTATAAAAGGTGCGTGTTAGCCTGGGTCGGGGCTCTCGTCCCTGAAGCTGCTACGTCGGCTTCAAACGTGAGCCCAGACTTGAGCCTGAATAAAGACCCTCGTGTGTTTGCATCGGAGCTGGCTCCTTGGTGGTCTCTCGGATTTTGAATTGTGGGTTTAACAATCTCTACAATAAATTTAAAAATTAGCAGAGCATGGTGCCACATGCCTGTAGTTCTACCTACTTGGAAGTCTGAGGCAGAAGGATCACCTGAGCCCAGCAGGTCAAGGCTGCAGCCGCTGTGAGCATGCCACTGCACTCCAGTGGGGTGGCAGAGTGAGATTCCAATTCAAGACCAAAACCAAAACAAAACTAAATGTAAAATGCAGCTGGAACTTAAGTTCTATACAAGGCTCTGCTGGTCATGTGGCTAATGAATAGGTACTGACAACTCTAGACTATAAAAGTGAACTGTAAGTCCGGGCTTGGTGGCTCAACCTGTAATCCCAGCACTTTGGGAGGCCAAGGTGAGTGGATTGCCTGAGCCCACGGGTTTGAGACCCACCTGAGCAACTTGGTGAGACCTCATCTCAACAATAAATCAAAAAATTAGCCGGGTGTGGTAGTGCGTGCCTGTAGTTCCAGCTACTTGGAAGGCTGAGTTGGAAGGATCGCCAGAGCCCAGCAGGTCAAGGCTGCGGTGGCCGGGAGCGGCCACTGCACTCCAGTCTGGGCGACAGAGTGAGACTCCAACTCAAAAAAAAAAAAGTGAACTGTAAAAGCCTGGAGGGCGAGCAGAATCATTATAGAAAGACCTCAAGTCTGACTCTGCTCCCTGGATTTGAACTCAGAAATAAACTTCTTTTTACCAGTTCTTTGCCTCTTTGATTTATTGGTATCAAGGGGAGCAGCCGAGCGTTACTTGGATCATAACAATCCCAGCACTTTGGGAGGCTGAGGTGAGGGGATTGCCTGAGCACACAGGTTCAAGAACAGCCTGGGCACCCTGGCGAGACCTCATCTCTACAATAAATCAAAAAATGAGTGCTGAGGTGACCGTGAGTATGCCACTACACTCCAGCCTGGGCGACAGAGTGAGACTCCAACTAAAAAAAAAAAAAGGAAAAATTTTTGGAGAGTGGGCCCCTTGTAGGATAGGCTTCCCCTGCTGGGTAAGTGTTCTAGGAACCCATGGGTATCAGTGTACCAGCTAGCATTGTTGTGAGAGGCTGTGTTCGACTTCAGTTAAATTTTTTTTTTTTGAAGAGTCTTTCAACACATTTGTCCATTTCATGATAGGTGATTTACAAGCACACCTACCCACACTTTGCTGAGTGTTCAGAAGTTTTTGACCAGAAATGGCATGAGCCCCAAGTCCCACCCTCCCTATTCACCCAATCTTGCCCCAAGTGACTTATTTTTTGTTTTCCCTGGATGAAAAAAGTTCTCAAAGGGAAATGTCTTGCTGATGTGGAAGAAGCACTAAAAGGTATCAAAATCAATGCGTTCAAAAACTGTTTTGAGCAGTGGAAAAAGCATCTCAATAGGTGTATCAAAAAGAGGGCACCTAGAAGGTGACTGAAGTTTAAACATGTAAGAATAAGTACATAATTCTTTATCAATAAATTCTGGGATTTTTGGTTCCTCTTCATATATATATCTCAGGGTCCTTGGGGGGTGTTCTGCATTTTTAATCTCATTAGGAAGCCAGTACATATCCATAAAAGAATTTTTCAAAAGAACTAAAAGGACCATGTGCTTAGTGCCAAAAAAGTGATTTGGACCAGTGAAGCATAGCAAATAATGTATTACTAGTATTAAATAAGCAAATTTTGCAAATGATTTATCATTAGGGCAGATTGTAAGGCTAATAAAGACATTCTCATTCATTTGCATTTCAGCATTCTTTCTTAAACTGGGGATAAAGAGGTGGAATTATGACACCCACTAGCCAGAAATTATAAATTATCCATAACGATAAACAATTTCACATGGAAAGCTAATCTATTAGTTTTTTGCCCCCCCCCCCCGTGAGGATGAGGAAAGGGCTGAGAACAGTTAATTTATACAAAGATCTGTGAAATTTCTTAATACAGATAATTATTGCAAGCTGATGATTTTAAAATTTTTTATAGATTACATGAGAAGAGAGTAGCACCTTAATTGAAACATAGGATTTAAGCAGACTGTTGAGAGATTATGGACAGTAGGAGGAAGCTTTCTCCCCAGGCCCTAGAAATGGTAAGTAACTCTGAGACTTAGAACAAGGGAAACTAATATGGGGAAACTGGCTGTCATATGGGAGGACGTTTACTACATACTTGACATATGTTATCTCACTGTATAGTCATAAGAACCTGGGATAATTGAGATTCTTTTCTCAATTGTACAGAAAAGGAAACTCATCTCAGGAGACAAAAAAGTAAATTGCCCAAAGTCAACCAGCTAGGAAGTGAGGTAGATTAAATAAGGTCACAGATTCTTTTCAGTTCCTCTCATCAAGACCATTATCTAGAGAAGGTCTACAATAAACCAAAAGATTAGCCGGATGTGGTGGCAGAGCACGCCTGTAGTTCTGGCTACTTGAAAGGCTGATTGCCAGAGCCCGGCAGGTTGACACTAGGGTGGCGGTGATGTGCCACTGCACTCCAGCCTGGGCAACAGAGTGAGACTCCAACTCAAAAAAAAAAAGTTTCCCCTTTTTTTATTATGTCCCCTATAAAAAAATTTTTTTAAATCATCAACTTGCAATAATTGTATTAAGAAATTTCAAAGATCTTTGTATAAATTAACTGTTCTCAGTCTTTTCCTCATCTTCACAGGGGAAAAAAAAAGCTAATAGATTAGTTTTCCATGAGAAAGCTCCCTTTTTTGTTTTTTTTTTTTTTGAGTTGGAGTCTCACTAGGTCGCCTAGGCTGGAGTGCCGTGACACACTCGCAGTCATCCCAGTGTCAACCTGCTAGGCTCTGGCTGCCTCAGCCTTCTAAGTAGCTGGAACTACAGGCACACGCTACCATGTTCGGCTAATTTTTTTTTTTTTGAGTTGGAGTCTCACTCTGTCGCCCAGACTGGAGTGCAGTGGCCGCTCCCGGCCACCGCAGCCTCGACCTGCTGGGCTCCGGCGATCCTTCCTCCTCAGCCTTCCAAGCAGCCGGGAATTACAGGCATGCGCTACCACGCCCGGCTGATTTTCTGATTTATTGTAGAGATGAGGTCTCGCTGCCCAGGCGGGTCTCGAACCCGCGGGCTCAGGCAATCCACTCACCTCAGCCTCCCAAAGGCGCGGGATTACAGGCTGAGCCACCGAGCTCGGCTGTAATTTTTTTTTTTTAATTGTAGAGATGAGGTCTTGCCAAGTTGCCCAGGCTGGTCATGAATCCCTGTGTTCAGGCAATCCACTTGCCCTGGCCTCCCAAAATGCTGGGATTATAGGCTGAGCCACCAAGCCTGGCCGAATCTGGGAAACTTTTGTGAATGGATTGCTCATTTTTTTCCCCTGTATTTTCATGTCAGAAGAAGAAAAAGTTTATATTACAGTGATAGCTGGTATAACGAGTTTCTAGGATAACAAATTCCCAACATCTACCTCATGTGTTCACCTATGAAGTATTTCTCATCTTTTTTGTCATTTGATCACTACTGTGCAAATAATTAGGAACCATGGAGTCAGAGTTCTAGTCATTCATTCAACAAATATTAACACAGCATTTGCCCTGTGCTAGGCTCATTGTGGGCACTGGGGGGAAATAATAGTAGAGGGAAACAGGAATGGCCTCTGTTCTTGTAGAAGTTATGGGAGAGTAGGGAAGAGAGACAAAGCAAGCAGGCAGTGACTGTCCAGGGTGACAAACATTTTGTTGTGTGGGTTGCTTATAGGAAGTATTCCTGACCCAGGCTGGGGAGACAGACCAAATCAAATATATTTTATCTCCTGAAATAAAGTGACCTAAGTGGATGTCTGAGAGATAGGAAGGAGTTAGCCAGGATGGCGCCTGAAATTTTGCTACAAGTCAAGACTAGCTTGTTTTATGGTGAATTCATGCTGAAGAATGGTGAAGAGAGTACTGCATAAGTAGGGCGGGGTCTCTGGTATTCGAATTTCATTCCCACAACTGAGGATAAGACAACAGCTAGTTGCCTGGGACCCAGAGGTGACCAAACAGTATAGTGAAACTGACCTAAAGGAGGCATCGCGAATGGTGATCCAGAGACAAAAGAATAGGAAGAAGGTGAGATTAAGGGATGAACTGCATCTCTTAGGTCATAAACATGCAGAAAAACAAAGGGTGGCATAATGGGAAAAACAAGTGTCAGATGACCTAGAATCTGATCCTGCCTTGGCCATGAACTCCCTTTGTGAATGTGTGTACGTGATATTGGATAAGAAATTTTCCCTCTTTGAGGCTCTGGTTTCTTCATCCATGAGATAAGTGAGTTAGACTATTTGAAAGGAGACTAGAAGGAAATGCTACAGCACAGAAAGTGAAAGTGGTCAGACATGCAGAATAGCATAGCAGTTCAGCAGTTTGGCACTCTGAGCCACAATCTGGTCAAAGCAGAGGAATTTAGGACATGATGTTGAACAAGTACTTACGACTCACTTCTCTGGTCATTTATTGCAGGTTTGCAGAAAAGAGCAGACTGTGAATTTACTTAGTTGCCTATCCTTCTCCTGTGCTTGACACCCTTCTTCTCCCCTCCCTCAGTTATAATAGAAATCTCAGAGATGATATATGCTAAACTGGTAGAGGCCAGCCGTGGTGGCTCACATTTGTAATCCCAGTACTTTGAGAGACCAAGGTGGGAGCATTGCTGGAGCCCAGTAGCTCAAGACCAGCCTAGGCAACATAGTGAGATCTCATCTCTCAAAAAAAAAAAAAATTAGCTGGGAGTGGTGGTGTGTGTCTGTAGTCCCAGTTACTTGGGAGGCTGAGGCAGAAGGATCACCTGTGTGGTAAATACCATGGTAGATGGAGTCCTGAAGAAGACAGGAGGGGCACTAAACCTCTTAGGATAAGACTTAGGAAAGGATTCTCAGCAGGGCCACTGCCAGCCCATATAGCACCTTTCTGTGGAGCAGAAAAAAAGTGTGCCCTCTCCTCAAAACACCAATTGCTGAAAACTGCCATAAAAATATATAAATCTGTAACATCTATGCTG
This sequence comes from Carlito syrichta, assembly GCF_000164805.1. Classification (NCBI taxonomy): domain Eukaryota; kingdom Metazoa; phylum Chordata; class Mammalia; order Primates; family Tarsiidae; genus Carlito; species Carlito syrichta. The sequence goes on from NW_007251272.1 coordinate 141,459, forward strand.
TGATTGGCACACCCTAGGTGTGTGCAGTATGCAGCCAGTACAACTGTGTATGGCACCCCGCTTACCAGAGAAAACAACATTTAAGCTAAGATCCAAAGGGGAGCAAGAGTTAGCAGGCAGCCTACCTGTAGGACCCAGGCATACCTGAGAATTGGGTCTGCTGCCAAGTGTGCCATTATTTATTTAGGCAGCACAGCCCTCCTGTGGCTGCTCCTGTGTCCTCACTGACGCCACTATCCCTTTGATTTAGTCTGGTCTCCCCTGGAGCCCAGAGCACTCTCTCCCTGCAGGTCATTCAATCTCCCTAGACCTGTTTTTCTACCGGGGACTAGGTTAAGAGTTAGTGTTTCTGGACCATAGCCCTCAGTGGTGCTTAGTTCAAAAGGCAAGAACCCCCAAGAGAAAACCTGATCCTCTCTGAGAGGGCCTAGCCTGGAAGGTAAAGTATCTGCAGGCCTGGGAATTATACATGCAGCTTTTTCCTGATTGGCTGCTAATTATGTCATTCCTTTGACTGCAGTTTTTTTCTTTTCTTTTCTTTTTTTAAAAATCTGTGGCATTTTCTCAATAGGAGAAATAGATAAGGAGGGAACATACAATCCTGTTGTTCTTAGAATTCTTAAATAGTAGAAGTAGAAAAAAAGCCACTGCATATTTTCCCCTCCCAGCATTCTTAATGAGGTGAAAATAAACTGCAAATGCAGATTTAAAGGGGAGTAGAAATGGCTTGTTTTTACAAGAGAAAACTGGAGGAGGGTTGAAGTGAAGGACAGGCACAGTTCAATCCTCTCTGCTTTAGAGACATTGGAGGCTTGTGTGCTGATGGAATACATATGAATCTCAGATCTTTTATTATTATTATTATTATTATTGTTATTTTGTGTCAGAGTCTCACTCTGTTGCCCAGACTGGAGTGCAGTGGTACACTTACAGCCACCGCAGCCTTGACCTGTTGGGCTCAGATGATCCTTCCACTTCAACCTTCCAAGTAGCTGGAACTATGGGCGTGCACCACCACACCCAGCTAATTTTTTTATTTATTGTAGAGACAAGGTCTTGCCATGTTGCCCAGGCCAGTCTTGAACCCCTGGGTTCAGGCAATCCTCTCGCCTTGGCCTCTCAAAGTGCTGGAAGTACTGCACCTGGCTTTAATGTCAGATCTTTTAGAACCAGTTGACAGGTGGAACTATTTTCCTTGCCCAACCATCAACAATGCTCTGTAAAGATAGAACAGAGTCATATTTCAATGCCCTGGAAATCATGATCATGAAGTTATATCCACTTCAGAGATGTTACTGGTTCCCATTCCCAGGATCTACTGCTTATCATAATGCATGTTATGATTATGTTAGGTTAGGTTGATAGGTTATGCTAATTATATTATATTATATTACATTATGTTACATTATGTTATATTATATTATATTCCTGGAAATTCTTTTCATTCTATTCCCCCTCTTTTTTCATACCAGGCTCTTCCAAGATTATTTTAAGGAAGTTTGTTAGAATCCTAGATTGTTCAAGTGGAAGAGCTTTAAAGAGTGTCTGACTTAGCTCTTCAGATTACAGCCAAGGAGCACCAGCCCAGAGGGGCACTGAGTGACAAAGGTCAGTCAGGGAATTAAAGGCAGAACTTAGGTGTCACGTCCAGTGCTTTTTCTACCACTGACACTGTTTTTTTCTGCCAAGTGATTGATTGGGATGAGTTTTTCCATGGTTCTGAAAAGACTGCTGTCTTCTAGCTACAAATTCCTCTTTTCCAGTTCCTTCCTCTTCCCTCCTGTCTCTTTCTCAAGTTTTGAATCTCATCCAGAAGCCACAACAGGTGTTAGGCCTGCCTCTCAGCAAATCCTGACTCTTGGCTGGCAGGTTCCTGGGGGTGGAGCATGCCCTTGTACCCCCCCAGTTTCAAGGTCTCTCTGGTAATCTCCAGGGCCAGTTCTACTGAAAGGCTCCTCTCTCCTGGGAGCATCTGGTGATTGGCATGGAAAGTCTTCAAAAGTCTGCTCTGAGCTCCCCAAATGTGAATATGTTATTGCATTAAGCTCCTGAAGATTGTTCTTTTTTGTACTAAGCTTGACACTGTGTGAATACGCAATAGAGGCTATTAAAACACGCCTATTATTGACAGTTTGGGTGATAAAAACTCACCTGATTACCTAAAAACTTCCCAGACTAGCCCCTTTTAGCTTGCTATTTCACTGGAGAAGGTGAGGCTGCTGCAGTGCCAAGTGCAGCACTTTTTATACGCTGTATACAAATTTGTAATAAATCTGCATAACAGGCTCAGTTTGAGCTTCAATTATGTCCGCTTTTGGAATTCACACAGGTGTGGGCATTTGTGATGCAGCAGCCATGCGCAGTTTTACTACTCAGGTCTCCCACGGAGAGAGCCTGCAGGAGGGGTGTAAGCTGGCCACTGGGCCCCGGCAGCAGCACCTTCAGGATCTGCTGCGGCGTTCACACCCTGGTTACGCTTTCCCTGGCCTTCTGCTACCACTGACTGAGCACCGCAGACAAACTAAAACCAGGCCATTCCTGCCCAATACTTGTCCTCTAATGGGCAATCTTTGTTCTGCGGCTCCCCGGCAGCCTGGCTGAGACTTTCTCAGAGCTGCATTGAAGTCTGGGGCTCCTCCTTCCTGATCCTTCTTCCTGCCCTCTCTTTTTTTCACTGGTGTCAGAGTTGTATCACAATCCGAGGCTCCCCCACCTACTCCCACTCCCTCTCCCCTTCATCCTTTACAGATGTTTCTCCCAAAACATGTTTTGTATTTCTTACTCCATCTTGGCACCTGCTTCCAGGAGGACCCAAATAGATAACCTCTGACTTAGTAAGCCCAACTCACCAAAAGTCCGTTTTCCATGAAACCTTTAGATCTCTCTTAAGAAGGAACTCATCCTAAGAAAAGCGAGGAGATCGGCAATGTGGATTTCAGTAACAGAATTCTCAAAATCATAGAGGAAGTCCAGGCATAGTGGCTCAAGCCTGTAATCCCAGCACTTTGGGAGGCCGAGGTGAGAGGATTGCCTGAGTCCAGGGGTTTGAGACCAGCCTGGGCAACTTGGTGAGACCTCATCTCTACAATAAATCAAAAAATTACCTGGGCGTGGTGGCATGTGCATGTAGGTCCAGATACTCGGAAGGCCGAAGCAGAAGGATTGCCTGAGTCCAGCAGGTCGAGGCTGCAGTGACTGTGAGCATGCCTTTATACTCCAGCCTGGACAACAAAGTGAGACTCCAACTCAAAAAAAAAAAAAAATTATAGAAGAATGAGTCCAAAATCAACCACCAGGCTTATCATGCAGACTTGTTTCCTGGTCTTCCTGCGGCCCTACCTCAACCATCATGGGTTTATGCTTAGTAATTTGTAGAGGGGAAATGAGGATTAGGAAGATATCAGCAAAACACAGAAGAGAATCTTTACTGAAAACTCCGTAAATAATACTAAAACCCATGTGACGAAGTATAGCATGATGGAGAGAGAGAGGTAGTCTTCTCTGTACCCTCCATGTAATGAATTCTAGGTGCTAGGAACTCTAGAAGGGTCCGTGGCATCTGGCATCTCAACAACACAGCATAGAGAATCACTCTCTAGCCCTCTCAAAAATTAAGAGGAACATTTCTCAAGGAGCTACGGTCCTTAGTTAACAGGTAGAGGTGAGACGTTACAAAACTATATCGTAGCTGAAATGAACTGCAGAGATCATTCAGTCTGCTGGTTTTCAAACAACAGTCCACAGAGATTCTCAAGGTCCTGGGGAAAGGAGTGCTGCAGATGAAATTTAAATGTTTGATCGTTAAAAGAAGGAAGAGATTAATTTAATTTGATGCAAGAGGGTATTTGAATAAGGGGATCAACAGATGAATTACTTTAGATCAAATGACTAATAAATAGAGGTGCTAAGAATCCTGCTTTCCCAGTTTCTTCTTTTTTTTTTTTGAGTTGGAGTCTCACTCTGTCGCCCAGGCTCGAGTGCAGTGGCACTCTCAAGGCCATCGCAGCCTCAACCTGCAGGGCTCAGGCGATCCTTCTGTCTCAGCCTTCCAGTAGCTGAACTACAGGCACACTCTACCACGTTCGGCTTATTTTTTTATTTATTGTAGAGACAAGGTCTCACCAGGTTGCCCAGGCTGTTCTCGAACCCCTGGACTCAGGCGATCGTCTCACTTTGGTCTCCCAAAGTGCTGGGATTACATATTTGGGTTACCATGCCTGGCCTTTCCCAGCTTCTTGTGTGACCTTGTATGGGACTTTAGCTATTACTTTTGTCATGTGGTGACTGTGACCACATTACCCAGAATGGAAAGAATTTGGGGGTCATGGAATATGTTTTTTCTCCATATTCCTATTCCCAGTAGAGAGGCATATTGGATCTGCCTTTTGGATGCAACTGGGTGACTCTAACCAAATATGCTTTTCCTGGAGTCTGGTTTTCATTAGTTTTATATCCTCAGGCTCACAAGTCAGCCAGGACAGGGATGCTGACAGAAAGGCCTAATGGAAAGAATATGTTTGCTTCCAATTTAGAATAAAAACAACCACACCCACAGATCAAAACCCATGGAAACTTCTACTACCCTGAAGCAGTGTATACAGAGCAGCATTTCTGAAAGAGTTCTAAGAGATACTTAATATGCTCCTGAAAAAGAGTTCCATGTCAAATACTTTTGGGCAATGTTTCATATTATATTCCTGTCTTGAAGGTTTGTGTTGCACATAGAAAAGTCTCTGAAGAGCTCTGCAAAAGATGTCTACCTTAACTCAGTGTTTTACAAATGTGCTTGTTGACGGAAACTTTTATTCATGGAAATCTATCATTATACAGAACACACTTGGGAAATGCTGTAGTAAAGAGTACAGGCTGGGAACAAGGAAGATCTGGTTCTGCCACTAACTTGCATTTCTTTGAACTTCAGTTTGCTCATCTGCAAAAGGAGAGTGTTAGAATCAATTAGAGAGAAAAGGGACTACAATTTGTTGAACACCTATTCTGTACCAGGCACTAGGTGTGCCATCAAGGCCAGTGCTTAGAAGGGCCCTACAGTTGCTTTAATTCTATGCCATCACCTTCTTGAAAATCTTGGTATTTTTTGAACAAGGAACCCACATTTTAATTTTGTACTGGGGCTTGCAAGCTGTATAACTAGTTCTATGTGCCATGATCTCTACTCTTCATATCAGTCTAATGAGACTGTGTATATATTTTTATTTGTGATATACAGATATGGAAGTTGAGAATCAGAGAGGTTAAATAAATTGCTCAAGGTCACCCAGGGAGTGAATAGCAGAGCCAGAATTCCAATCTAGTCTGTCTGGCTCTAAAGCTTTTGCTCTTCCCTCTAGACCAGCTGCCAGTGCAAACATGCTGTGATTCTGAGTCTTTATTCTTTAAACTACTATTAGATCTGTCTCACTGTTTAAGTGACAAAATAACTATGTTAATCCCACTCACTGTCTGAGTGCATATCTGGCTAAATGAATTAGTGAGTGATGGACTAGATGTCAGTGAATAAATGGCTAGATGGCAGGGAATGAATGGCATGGAGTCCAATAAACCCGGTTCTGCCATTTACTAACCATGTGACCTTGGGCAGCCCACTTGACTTCTCTAACTCATAGGTACAATGTGAGGATTAAATGAAATCATGCATTGCTTAATACGCTGTAATTCTTCAATAGATTAGTACTGTTCTTTTATTAACCTGGCTAGGCTGGATTTGCTATTGTGATATCAGATCTCCAAATATTGTAACCCATTTGATTTGTTCAATAACAAGTACAAGAACATTATAAATATATATATACACACATACATATACATACATACATATATATATACATACACACATTATATATATATATATGTATATATATATAGAGAGAGAGAGAGAGAGAGAGAGAGAAAGAGAGAGAGAGAGAGAGAGTGTAGAAGTCTCACTCTGTGCCCAGGCTGGAGTGCAGTGGCATGCTCATAGCTACTGCAGCCTTGACCTACTGGGCTCAGGCAATCCTTCTACCTCAGTCTTCCAAGTAGCGGGAACAACAGGTGTGTACCACCATGCCTGGATTATTTTTTTTTTAATTGTAGAGACGAGGTCTTGCCAAATTGTCCAGGTTGGTCTCGAATCCCTGGGCTCAGGCAATCCTCTCGCCTCCACCTTCCAAAGAGCTGGGATTAGAAAACTTTTTTTCTAAATCAAATCAATTTTTTTTTTGTCTAACTCAAATCAAATTAAATTTAGCTTTACCACGGTTGGTAGGACATCTAATTTCAGAGACTTTGTGGGGAGGCAAAAACCCCAAGGCTTACCCAATCTAGAAAACCTGGGGCACAATATTCAGTCAACTGTAATTGTGGTGAAGATGCTCATTGTCCAAGCAGGTGTGGACCAGTCAGTGGTATCTGGTCCATTTGTTCAAAGTATTTTATTCCTTCCATTATAAACCTGGTTCCCAAGAACTTCTGTATGGCTCCCAAAGCTATGACTTGGTATTTATTCCCTAGGTGTTCTCATAGTCATCACTACCAGAGATACTCGGAGGATACTGGGAGACCAATGGCCAACAATGTTTTTCCCCTGGTGTTTACAATTACGCACAGGTCACCACCATGCCTCCATTCTCCTGGTTTTGTAGAATCCAGCTCTGGTACTCTTTAGTCCTCAGAGGTTTTCCTTTCCCAAACGACCTAATCCCCTTCCTGCAGGGATTTATGCTTGGGAAAGAGAAGCCTCCAAATTCCCCCTCCCCAAAGTAAGGGAAGCCCCACAACCTATATAAAGGACTGACTGTCCTTCTCAGTAGGGTATACAGGAAAATTACCTTTAAATCTTTTTACTAAATCCACAGTAGAAATCATTAATTCACTCAATTACACAATGTTCTCAAACGTTTTCATCTTCTATGAAGCCTCTCATGATCCCTTCCTCCCTTGGCAACTGTATTTTGCATCTAAGTCTATGTATCTTACCCTTATTACAAACTGGGGGAAAAGGGGTGTGAGAAAGTGGCAGGACTAGACATTATGTTGCTGATTATCTCCATTCCTGGTGAGAATTGTCACAACCAACTGTTTGGAATTCCACATTTCAAATCTTCAGAACCCCTTGGAACAATAAGAGCAGTGGGTGGAAAAAACAGGCTTTGGAAGCTTTGACTTATGGGAATAAGTTTAGATGAATGGCACAGAGGGCTTGGTGCAAGAGTATGGGAACAGACTAGGACACCGGTGTGCCTGGAATAGGTAAAAGAGACGGAAGCAATGGCCAACAATGTTTTTCCCCTGGTGTAGACAATTACGCTGGGTGTCTGCCAGGTCAAGGGCAAAATCCTGTGCTCAGAAGTAGCAGCAGGGCTGTAGACCGGTAATGCTGGGCCCTCTAGTGGCTGGTTCTTATTCAATGAATATGTCTGACTGTTTTTCTACATTGCCAGCCTCTATCATTGCCTTGTCTTCTTTTTGGTTTGCTAGAACCACTGACTGCCGCCATCTATCTTCCGCCATCCCAGTGCTCTGTCATCACTGACACTGACTTTGAAACAGGCTCAGTGCTAGGGCACAGTTCTCGAGAGAGAAATTCATTCCCTTGGAAACAGACTGAGAATTGCATGCAGGTTTTTGGGGAGTGCTCTTGGGAAATAAGGAAGTGAGGAAGCAGAAGTGGGCAGAGGAAGAAGCTAACTCACACTGTGGTTGCCATGGAAGCCTCAGCTGATCCTATGAGGGCCCTGGAACTGAGAGGGTCCCTTGGAGTTGCCCCAAATCAGGGTGATGGAACCAGACCACTGGATCCCACATCAGTCCATTATTGGTTGTGAGCCACCCCAGCAGGGGGTGTAACCTTGGTGAGACAGTGCCCTGTGGCCCAGGGTGATGTGCATTAGGGGATGAAATTGTTCATCAAGTATTGATTTTTCTTTCCTGTCATTAATTTCAGACTCTTGTTCTCAGGAGCTCATTTTCTGTGACAGTTTAACCACTGCCACAGATGGTTCTCTGATTTCACCCAGACAGATCTCATTCTTGGTTTCTTAGCAGCACCTGAAAGAGAATTCTTTTCCTATGACAAGGCTGGCTGAAAGCCTTGCTTTGTCTATTTCTCCTATGCCTAGACAAATATCTTGGATATTACCACGCCATTGAGAGGAGAGACCAGACTCACTAGTGCCAGGGGAAAAAAAAAAAGCAAAAATCACACTCCCAAGACAGGCTTAATTATACATCTTCACCTCTACGCCCCCCCAAAAAACCCCATGATCTAATCAGAGTAGCAGTATTTCTTCCTTGGTGGCAGGGTTGTGCATGTTTCTATCTTGACAGTCCTGGGAGGAGAGGAGGGTAGGGTGAAGACCACTATCTGTCCAATAGAATTCATTCTCTCCTTCTTCCATAGTGATAAATATTTGGCTGGGACATGACTACCCAGAGAGGCACTTCATTTACCAGTTCCCCTTGCAGCCAGTTGTGGCTATATTGACTAAGCCCTTTTTAATGGATCTGAGCCAAAGAGATGTGTGCAGCTTTTGCTTTGCTTGCTTAAGAGTAAATCTCTGGCCCTGGACTTCTGTCCTTTCTCTTTCTTTCTAAACCAGAAATACTTCTATAATCATGATGTTGGAAGCTACATGTTGAAGATTGCAGTCATTATCCTAGATCCCTGAATGATTGGGTGGAGCAGAGTCATGAACCTACATGGAACCAACTTTGGACCATACTACATTGGACCTTCTCATTGAATCCTACCAGTTCTTCAATCCTGCTGCAAATTCCACTTTCTCCAAGGAACGTTCATGAATACTTCCCTCTCCTCTTATTGGTGATCACATTAGTATTGGTACCCCACATTTTCTGGCACTTGACGATATTATTTCCTACCTCGTTCTGTTTAGTGTTATGTTGTTTTTGTTCTTTATTTGGTGTGTGCTTCTTGTCTCTTAAACTGAAAGGAGCTCCCAAGATATGACACTCTGCTTCTACTCCCATTTGTCTGACAATACAGCTGTAGTGGATCTTGATGGAGCCCCCCACAGGTCCCCTTCACCAGGCCACTGTGAGTGTTGGCTGCCACCAGCTCAGAGCTGCCTTTTTCTCCAGGGATTTGGCCTCAGCCATTTGTGAGCATACCCGGGAGGCCAAGTGCCCCTGTAGCAGCCAGCAGTCAATAATTGACTGATACGGGGGAGTAAAAGATAGCCACAGAAGGTGAGGTCAATTCTGTGATGTAAAAGGAGCTTCAGAACCTTCCAGAGGGGCTCGGTGTGGTGGCTCACACCTGTAATCCCAGCACTTGGGAGGCCAGGATTAGAGGATTGCCTGAGCCCAGGGATTTGAGACCAGCCTGGGCAACCTGCTGAGACCTTGTCTTATAATAAATAAAAAAATTAGCTAGGCATGGTGGCACATGCCTGTAGTTCCAGTTACTTGGAAGGCTGAGGTGGAAGGATGGCCTGAGCCTAGCAGGCCGAGGCTGTGGTAGCCATGAGTGATCCACTGCACTCCAGCCTGAGTGACAGAGTATGACTCTGGCTCAGGGGGGGAAAAAAAAAGAACCTTCCCTTCCAGAGGAATCAGGCTGTTGCTGATCTCCAGCTGAGAGCACTTCCTTGCTTAGCTTTCTTCCTCTGCTCTAGCCTGCAATAGCTCACAACTGCCACCCTTCTCCATAGAATTGCCCTCATCTAATGGAAACCACCTCACAACCCCCATCTTGTCCCCCATTTCTGGCAGAGTGTCTCACAACCAATGACTGACTGCTTTGGGGGTACAAAAGGCCAGCCCCAAGGGACTGTAGTTCTGCACTGTGGTTTACGTCCTCTATATAACAGTTCTAGCCATGGCTAGACATGACCCGAAACACTCTTCATTTGGCTTTTTCCTTTTCCTGTCTATTTCACTCTCCCCCTTGCAGGTTTCTCCTGAAAAGCACTTCCTATCAATAAATGCTTGTCTCAGGGTCTGTTTCTAGGGGCTCCAACAGCAGGCCACTGGTGTCAGTACCCTGCCATCCTTTTCCCAAATGAGTAACTTTCTCACTCATTTCTGGGGACTGTTCAGATCCACGTTCTGGGCTGTGTATGCCATGGGACCTAAATTGGGTTAAAGGTGCATGAATGTGCACTAGATCAAAAACATCTGGGCTTTTTGGAAGTATTTGTAAGAAATAACTACTACATAGGATTATTATGAGGATATTAAAAGCTGAATGAGTTCAAGTGCGTAAAATGCTTAGATCAGTGCCTAGCACGGAGTAAACGCTCTTAAGGGTTAGTTAAGGGACTTCTTTGATCTTTTTTGTTCACTGATGTATCCCAACTGTTCCTAGATGAATGTTTGGCACATAGTAGACATTCAAGAAGTACCTGTGGACTGATTATAGTTTTGCTTTGAGGGCTCGAGGTGATGTGCTGGGATTTGGCCAGCAGAGGGCAGGACTGTGCAGACAAAGCTTGTCCGGGCTGAGCGTGCTAGTGGGACCGCTCCCAGACTCGTGGGCTAGGGTGAGGGCTGACAGCGCTCAGAATATCTGAGTGTTTACATTTTACCCCTTTAAAATCCTAGAATGTGCCGGGCTCGGTGGCTCAGCCTGTAATCCCGCGCCTTTGGGAGGCTGAGGTGAGTGGATTGCCTGAACCCGCGGGCTCGAGACCCTCCTGGGCAACTTGGCGAGCCCTCATCTCTACAATAAATCAGCGGGCATGGTAGCGCGCGCCCGTAGTTCCAGCTACTCGGAAAGCTGAGGCGGAAGGATCGCCGAAGCCCAGTGGCTCGAGGCTGCAGTGGCCGGGAGCGGCCACTGCACTCCAGTCTGGGCGACAGAGGGAGACTCCAACTCAAAAAATAAAAAAATTTTAAAAAATAAAATCCTAGAATTTTATTTATTCCAACCCTGGGTGTGTTTAATGAGATATACTGAGCTCTTACTTTATGAATTCAGACACATCAGTTGTTCCAGGCCCTGAAATCCCTGGAGTTATCCCGGTGTCTGCAGCTCTTTTTTTTCTTTCTTTTTTTTTTTTTTTCCTTGAGTTGGAGTCTTACTCTGTTGCCTAGGCTGGAGTGCAGTGGCACACTCAGGCCACCCCAGTGTCATCCTTCCGCCTCAGCCTTTCAAGTGGCTGGAACTGCAGGCGCGAGCTACCACGCCTGGCTTATTTTTAAATTTAGGGTAGAGAAGAGGTCTTGCCAAGTTGCCCAGACTGGTCTCGAACCCCTGACCTCAGACAATCCTCTCACCTCGGTCTCCCAAAGTGCTGGGATTACAAGCTTGAGGCACCGCGCCTGGCTTTTTTTTTTTTTTTGAGTTGGGGTCTCACTCTGTCGCCTAGGATGGAGTACAGTTGCACGATTACAACTCACCCCAGCCTCGACTTCCTGGGCTCAGGCGATCCTTCCATCTCAGCCTCCCAAGTAGCTGCGACTGCAGCCACCACATCCAGTTCATTAAAAAAATCGTTTTGTAGAGACAAGCTCTCTTGTGTTGCCTAGGATGGTTTTGAACTCATGGCCTCAAGCAATCCTCCTGTCTCAGCCTCCCAAAGTGCAGGGATTACAGGCGTGAGCCAACCCCCACCCCCCCTACCTCCTCGAATTTGTGAGCTCTCCCACACTCTTCTCATAAGTTCCCTTTTGTACTTACGCTAGTATTTGTTCGGTGTCTGTAGCTTGCGAGAAAAATAATTTGTATAACTTTATTATTAAACCCTGTGAGTGGTGTGAGGACTGTGTGAAGGCAAGCTTCCTCCACAGATGGGGTCACCGAAGTCATAGAGTTGTAACATGGGGACGGCTTCCTGCTCATCTCCTCAGCCAGCCTGCTCTCCCTAGGAGGGGATTCCCCCACATTTCTGCCTCCAAGCTTCCCTGGTCTTTTTCCCTCCATTTACTCTGTTCAGCCAGATCTGTGTTATCATCCAAAGCCTGGTTCCAGTTCTAGCTTCTTCTGACACCCCTAGAGTCTATTCAGTCACAAAACCCTGATAGCATTCATCACCTGATCATTCATTCTTACTCTCAATTGCATTCCATGTTTTATTTGGAAGTCTGGGCTGGGTGGTCTCTAAAGTCCTGTCAGCTGTGGGCTTCTGAAACTGTTGTTTTCCCAAATGTCACATCTCCTTGAGGAGGGCACCACCTTCTCCCTCAAAAAGAGATGAGGAAGGACTTGAACACACATGGGACTCAGCACAAGTTTGCAGAGAGTCAATATCATTGCTTATGGGAGCAAATGTGTCCTGTGATCCTCCATTCAAGAAACACATACGAAGAGACATAGGCATTTATTTTTATTTTTTTCAAGGTGGAAGTAGCACTTCCACTTGTATAATAAAGGGAAGTCTCCCAGATTCACCAATACTCCAGCCACTAGACCAGCCATTGGTCTTTTGCTACTTTTATATGTTTGTTCATGGGCTCCTGCTGTTAATAAAGTCTATCTTTGCCTGGAAAAAATTCTTATCCACAAGACTCAGGTCTGCCAGGCCCTTATGGAAGTCTCCTTTTATTATACAAGTAACATACTTATGGTCAAGTAAGGCAAGTATTACATAAATTTATAAAGTGTAAAGAGAAAATCACCCATAATCCTATTCTTTAGAGATAACTGCTATCAAAATATTTTTTGAGATATGTATGTTTCATGGAGCCTTCTGGGGTCCATATGGAGATCCCCTAAATCAAAACTGGACAAACAGAACAATGGGTGGTAGCAGCCTGGGATTTGGGGTACATAACTTGTAAAGTGTTCACCTGGCACATTACATATAATTGAACCATATGAAACTTATATTCTGATATTCTGCTGTTTCTGACTTCTAAACACAGTGATTTCATATGGTTCAACCTAATGTCTGTGAAAGCTAGAATGTCAGAATTGAGAGAACTTTAGAGACTTTCAAGTCTAACTATTTCATTAGGTTGAAGAGGAAAAAGGATCAGAGGAATGAATCCAACCTAAGATCATACACCATATTAGTGGCAGAATCAGGGCTGGTTCTCCTTCCACTGAACCATGTTCCTGCCTTTCATATGGTGCTTCTTTTAATATAATAATCTTTTAGGTATGATAATAATCTTCTAGAAGTAGATTTCAATATGATATTAGAAAAATTTTCACAGAACTTAAACAAAATGGAAGAGGCTGCTTTCGAGGTAGTTTAGTCCCCTTGGCTGGAGATGTGGCTGGAAGGGGCCCTTGAGGGACATGAACCGTGGAGCCAATGAGGCATAACAGTCAGGGCCTTGACTCACACGGATGCCTTCCCAAGGTCCTGAAAGGGGTCCTAACAACATGTTAGCATGCTGATATCTTTTTGTAATATTTGCAAAAGTAAGATATTTTCCAACTCTTTTTCTTAAAGAGTGTCCCCAGAATTGCATAACCTTCAGGCATGGAGGGGCACAGTTTTGAAAAGCATTAGTCAAGGAGACTGGAGCTCCTGGGTTCCAATCATGGCACCACTCGGGCCCAAGGGGCAGCTTGGCATTTTCCCTGCTTTCTCACGGGGGAGGGAGGCAAAGTCACAAATGTAAAATGTGCTGAAAAACATAAAATGTGGACAAATGTCAGTATCATTACTCAGACTTCCTATCTGCGGTATGGAGTCATTATCACTGCTTCTCGTGGCTGTTGAAGATAACATATTAGAAAAAATATGTCCCTAGAGCATCTTCCTGTTTCCTTTTCCTTTGCTACAACTTCCTCTTCTCCTTTCTCCAACTCCTGGACCTCCAATACTCCAGTCACTAGACCAGCCATTGGTCTTTTGCTGCTTTTATATGTTTGTTCATGGGCTCCTGCTATTAACCAAGTCTATCTTTGCCTGGAAAAAATTCTTATCCACAAGGCTCAGGTCCGCCAGGCCCTCTTCTCCCACTCTAATGATGATCTCCTTTCACACTGTTTCTTGTTGATCTTACAGATAAGGATATTGAGATATGGTGTGGTCCATAGCAGAGTTCTGGCGGCCCCAGAAGCAATCCTCAGATGTCTTGATCGGCCGTGATCCTGGCCCTCTAGGATTAGATCATAGACACACGGTTCTTGATGTACACGTGATAGGGGTCACTACGCTTGTCCACTTTGTGGGAGCGGGTGTATCCCAGGATGAGGCTGCCCACAGTCACAGCAAATAGAAACATGACAAAGAGAATGTACATGTAGGAGTTGTCATCACGGCCAGGTAGGCTGGTCCGCCGCTCCTCAGTCTGGTTGTCTGGCCCTGGCCCTGACCCTGGGCGGCAGAGCAAATTGCTGTGAAGAGTGGCATTTAGAGCCTTCAGCACAGCATGCAGGCTCTGGTACCAGGTCTCAGTCCCATTGATGGTCTCCATAGCAACAGGGATTGAAGCAAGGGAAGAACCGGGGGATGCCCTGGTGGTGAGAGAAAAGAGAGAGGGGATAGCTTCTGTCACCTGCAGCTTGCATGACCTCCCCAATCCTCAGGCCCCAGCTAAATCTCAACATTGTAGCTTATTCTAGCTACTTGTTTACTTGTCTGTCTTCTCTACTAGACCACAGGTTCAACGAAGGCAGGCACTGTGTTTGTCCTATTCACTGCTAGGTGGGAGTCCTTATGACAGCACTCAATAGGTGCTCAATAAATACTAATGATAGGAGACTTTATGACAGCACTCAACAGGTGCTCAATTAATACTTGTGGAATAAAGCCTTCCCTGACCATTGTAACCCATGTTAATCTCTTCTTTCATCGGAGTCTATAAGTCACTGAACTTTAGGTTAGAAGGACCTTAGGGTTTATTTAACCTAACTCCTTCCATTTTACACACAGGGAAACTGAGGCCTAGAGAGAATAAGTGGCTTATCTATGATCACAGAGAATATAGGAGGCAGAGCCAAGATAGAAAGCCCTGCCCTTCAGTGGTCAGCTCAGAGCTTCTTCCCCTTCCATGCCAGCTCTCAGTGGGACTGTGTGGCCCCATTAGAAGACATTCGTCAGAACCTTCCTTCAGTACAGTTCCTTCTAGAGACTCCAAAGACACCATTTAGAAGATACGTGGGGGCCAGATGTGGTGGCTTATGCCTATAATCCCAGCACTTTGGGAGGCCGAGATGAGAGGATTGCCTGAGCCCACAGGTTTGAGACCAGCCTGGGCAACTTAGCAAGAACTCGTCTGTACAATAAATCAAAAAATTAGCCGGGCGTTGTGGTGCATACCTGTAGTCCCAGCTACTTGGAAGACTGAGGGGAAGGATTGCCACTACACTCCAGCCTGGGCAACAGATTGAGATTTTGACGAAGAAGGAGAAGGAGAAGGAGAAGGAGAAGGAGAAGGAGAAGGAGAAGCGTGGGAATGGCTTTCATTTCATGCCAACTGGAGGCTAGATGCTAGATAATTTGGCCTCTCAAGCATCCTATGTCCCAAACACTCTAGGTCTTCCTAGCATCTGGGGAAATTCTGTTGGAAAGGAGGTGACTGGGGAAGCAAGGTGAGGTTGATGACCAATGCAGGCACTGGAGAAGACAAGAACAGCTTGAACCTGAGGGTAGGGGAGTAAAAGGAATGTTCGGTTTGGTTTGAGGTTGACCTGCTCCAGAAAGAAGACACTGGCCGGGCTCGGTGGCTCAGCCTGTAATCCTAGCACTTTGGGAGGCCAAGGCAAATGGATCGCCTGAGCCTGAGGGTTCGATACCAGCCCGGGCAACTAGGTGAGACCTCATCTCTACAATAAATAAAAAAAATCAGCCGGGTATGGTAGCGCACGCCTGTGGTTCCAGTTACTTGGAAGGCTGAGGCAGAAGGATCGCAGGAGCCCAGCAGGTTGATGCTGGGGTGGCCATGAGCATGCCACTGCACTCCAGCCTGGGTGACAGAGACTCCAACTCAAATAGAAAAAAAGAAAAAGAAAAGACTCAGGTGCCTCAACTATCCTGTTTTCTGAAACCAGTGATGTACCTGGCATATAACAGGTGATC
The DNA here is from genome assembly GCF_000164805.1 of Carlito syrichta. Taxonomy (NCBI): domain Eukaryota; kingdom Metazoa; phylum Chordata; class Mammalia; order Primates; family Tarsiidae; genus Carlito; species Carlito syrichta. Next base: position 157,397 of record NW_007251272.1, read on the forward strand.
ATAAATGCTCCTTTTCCTTTCTCTCAGAGATCCTTATAGTATGGAAAAATATCCTAAGACAGCATTGCATCCTGGTCTCTGAAAAACCATATGTCATTCTCTTTAAGCAAGGCTCCACACACACTTCCTTCAGGAAGACTCTGTCCTCAACCACACTCCACAAGCTTTATCATCGCAGCCTTCCCTCCCCCTACCCAGCACTTATATATAAGGCAATGTGTGACTGTCTGCTTGTTTAAGGGTGTCCTTAGATCACATGATCCTGGTCAGCAGGGCTATGCTTCTTCCCCAAGTCTTGGGAACTGCCCTGAGATTGGCTGGGTGCTCTCCTTTCCCAGCGGACTACTCTGAGACTGGCAGGCTGCTCTCCTTCTCTCAACATTCTCCAGAAAAGATGTCCACTTTAAGGACTTCTCTTTTTTTTTTCTTGAGTCATAGTCTTACTCTGTTGCCCAGGTTGGAGTGCAGTGGCACAATCATGGCTACGCAGCCTTGACCTGCTGGGCTCAGGTAATCCTTCCACCTCAGTCTTCCAAGTAGCTGGAACCACAGGTGTGTATCACCATGCCTGGCAAATTTTTTGATTTGCTGTCGAGACACAATCTCACCAAATTACCCAGTTTTTAAGAGGTAGAGGAGGTAAGGGAAGAAAACATGAGAAATGACACAACAAGAAAGTACATAAAATGTTTAGACGAATAGGAAGACACATAAAGAGGTTGGAGTGTAAGTTACGTGGGCTCAAGCAATCCTCCCACCTTGGCCAAAGTGTTGGGATTATAGGTGTGAGCCACTGCACCCTGCCCAGTGGAAGAGAATTTAACAAAAAAAAAATTTTTGAGTTGGAGTCTCACTCGGTCGCCCAGGGTGGAGTGCAGTGGCACACTCACTGCCACCCCAGAGTCAACCTGCTGGGCTCTGGCGATCCTTTTGCCTCAGCCTTCCAAGTAGCTGGAACTACAGGCACGCCCTTCCATGCCTGGCTAATTTTTTTTTTACTTACTGTAAAGACAAAGTCTCGCCAAATTGCTGGGGCTGGTCTCGAACCCGCGGGCTCAGGCAATCCACTTGCCTCGGACTCCCAAAGTGCTGGGATTACAGGCTGAGCCACCAAGCCCGATCTTTAATTTTTGAGAAGCAAATATGTACACATAGGGGGGAAAAAGGAAGCAGAACATGCAATGAAGATGAATCTGTTCCTGGTCTTCTAGAGCTTCTCTGCAGGACAGTCACTGCTACGTTTTTGTAGACGCCATCAGGAAAGGTTTTTATCTGTCAGAGTACAGGGAGGGCAATCTCAGTCTGGAAAACTCACCAAACAGCAGGCAAGTCACTGGCTCTGAGCTGACTATAGGAATCTCCTTGTGAATGCCCTAAAGCTCCTCAGCCACTCTGCCTCTTCAGGGTGTCTCTGGAAGCATCCAGGTTCTCAGTCAAGACTTCACAAGCTGGAATGGCCCAGAGCTGGAAAGCAGAGGAGGAGGCAGAAAAGGAAGGAACCAGACACACAGAACAAACTTTAGAACCAGGATGGATCACCCAAGGCCAGGCCCAACGGGTTATGCAGCTGTCCTGGTGTGGGCTCTGACACCCTCCCAAGGCCTCTCCCCTTCCTGTAGCAGCTGGATCAGACCAGCCTAGGGTTGCAGTTACAGGAACTGTGCAGTTGCCAACGGGCATCTGATTGCTATCCCCCACCAGTAGGCTTACAATGTCTTGACTGTGTAACTTTACGAGAAACCTCAGTTTAATATGTGGACTCCCACTTAGGGACTGGCTAATGGTGCAGCCTAAAACATTCCCTTTCCCAAGGGCTCTGGTATCTTAGGAGCCTTTTAGAATCCCAAGGGGATGATGTGAGTGGTAGGGTGGCAGTCGACAGTTGGGCTGATAGTTTATTTTATTTTTGAGTCGAAGTCTCACTCCATCACTCAGGCTGGAGTGCAGTGGCACGCTCACGACCACCCCAGCGTCGACCTGCTGGGCTCCGATGATCCTTCCGCCTCAGCCTTCCAAGTAGCCAGAACTATAGGCGTGTGCTACCATGCCCGGCTAATTTTTTGATTTATTGTAGAGACATGGTCTCGCCAAGTTGTTGGGGCTGGTCTCGAACCGGCGGGCTCAGGCAATCCACTCGCCTCAGCCTCCCAAAGTGCTGGGATTACAGGCTGAGCCACCAAGCCCGGTCTGGGTTGATATTTTACATAGGAACAAATGATGTGTCTATTCGGGTACACAGGGTATAAACATGGCCACAGAGTTAGCAGTATCTGTAGCATAGCCGTGTTGTGAAAATTAAAGACCATTATGTAGTGCTTGGCACTAGACCCTCCACAGATGGTGGTGGTATTATTTTTGTAGCACAAAGACTGGAAAGGCCTTCAGAGCCCATCTAGTCTAAATACCCTCATTTTACAGTGAGGGAAATGGAAACCCAGGGTGCTATCTTCGTTCAACTCCTACTTGTGTGACTTTGGGCATGTGACTTCCCTTTTCTGGGCCTTGGTTTCTGTCTGCATCTGTTCTAACATCCTGTGACAGTACAAGTCACAAGACCATGCCATGAGACCACGGAAGATTGGAGAGGCTGGTGGGAGAGACACTTTGGGGCTTTCTAGAGCCCCTCAATTCCCAAGATAGAGAAGGCTGCAGAGTTTTCTCACAGGTTAAGATGCTTCTGAGCCCTGGGACTGACTTACACCTGATATTCCAGCCTAGATAAACTGAGGGCCGAATCGGTTGACTTGTTCACTTTTTTTCTTAACAGCTCACCTGCCAGGATGATCTAACTTGGGGAGGAGGCAGTCTCTGTGTGGGAAGTGGGGATAGGGGACTGTGTGGAGGACAGGGTGAACTAGGGTTGTGAGGGGAGTGAAGATTTATGAAGTCTTCCATCCCTCAGGCCCTCCTGCCAAGGCCTCTCTGGATAGACCAGGATGTGTGTGGTTCTGACAGGAGTAGCAAAGAGGCCTGGGTTTGTGTGGAGGTGAAGGCCGGGTGCAAAGGTACCCTGTTAGGGTCAGAAGAGGGCTAATAAGGGAATAGGCTGGTTCTCTGTGGCCTGCTTCTAGGTCTCAGGTGGAGGCCCGGTAGTCAGCAGCACTGGGAGTTTGGCTCATTTTTCTAGGCTCCTTGGCCTTCCTCTCCAGGAGAGTCACTGAGCACAAAGCTCCTTGGATGGGAGAGACGTTTCTTTCCCTGGAGAGGCCCTGATTTGAAACAGGAGATAGACCAGTTAGGAAGGAAGGTGAGCAGGTGGCCAAGCTGAAAGGGACTTTAAAGATTACCTAGAATCCAAATTCTCAGCTAATCCCTTCATTTTGTAGATGAGAAAACGGAAGCTCAGAAAGTGACTAGTCCAAAATGACACAACCCGTAAAAAGCACTTGGACAAGAACCCAGGTCTCTGGGGTGCTGTTGGGGTGTTCTTTCCACTACAATTATCAAGTGTTCCTTTGTATCTGAGCTGCTTATCACATCAAGCACAGTCTACTGGTGTCATGGGGCAACAGTTTCTCTAACTCTGTTACTACTGCATTTTCCTGCACTACAGATTCTCACCAGTCTCTCCAGTCAAGAACCCAGTGAGGGGGGAGTTTGGTAAGTTTAGGAGGAGTTACCCTCCCTTTATATTTTCATCTCCCAATGCCCCTTCTGCTCCAGATGTCCTTCTGATTCCCCAGACAAGCCAGACCCATTGTTCCTGCTAGTTCCTTCACGTTAGTAGGTTCTCACTGAATGTACTTGCCTTGAACTTGTCCAGTCTCTAACTTGGAAGTTGGGGCATAAAGATGTGATCTGAAGGATGACCTGGGTATCTTAGTGAGAGTTCTGTCAGCTCTTGGGGGGAAAAGTGAAACTCCACCATTGATTCTTTTAGTTTCCCTACTGCTCTGTGTCAGCTATTCTTTCAGGAGTGTCTTAAGTGTCTGGAAATGGAGTGCGGAAAGGCAGGTAGAAAAAGTCACATAAAGCAGGTAGGGGACCCAAAGAAAACTTCTGGGACGTGTATTTCTACCTCTGTCCCCTTGGTGGTCTTATCACCACTGCAGTCTGGAGAGCTGGCATAATACAGGAGGAATTGTAGGAGTGGGCCTTAACACCTTGCTGGAAGGACACAGGAATTAGATCTGAACCGGCAAGGATCGTAAGGACCATGTTGTTGGTGCACCCCTCATTCAACCAGCAGGAAAGCAGAGCATCCCTCACCCGGAGAAAATCACTTGCTCAAGGTCTCACAGCCCAGGAGTGGCAGAGCTGGAACCAGAAACCAGATAGCCTGGACTCCCCCTCCACAGAACCTTCCACGGTAAGTTCCCGTTGGCCTGTAGGACAGGATGTGTCTCTGCCACTGGCCTTATCTTTCTACAGTTCTCCCCAGTACCCTGTGCCCATGACACTGAGCAACAAATAGGTCACTCTCCAAACATTCCTTGTACTGGCACACCTCTTGCCTTTGCTCATGCCGTTCTCTTAGGCGGGAATGCCCTTCCTTAAAACCTGGTTGGCAAACTTCTGCTCATCCTTCAAGACCCAGTTCCAGTGTCTCTCTGCAGGCCCTCTCCTGAGACACCTCCTTCTCCACTCCTTAGCCCTCTAGTCTCTCCCCCTGGTCTGTTCCCAAAAGTGCTTTGCACAAAGTTGTATGAGAGCACTATGCTGTACTGAAACTGAGTGTCTGTGTGTATTTACATTACCTATCTATATCTATGTCTATGTCTATTAAACTGTGCACTGTGAGGTATGAGGCCAGGGACCTGTGCCTTATACATTTCTTTATTCCCCAGGTCTGACACAGCAGGCACTCAAGAATAAATGAGCCAGTGCCTCGTCTGTGAGAGCATCCCCCCTCCAGCGCTCACAGACACGTTCATGAAAACAGCTTACAACACTTAAAAATCAAGCCCTGGGCAGACCAAAACAGATTCCATTTGGTCTGGGGAAGGAGAAGCTCAGAGAAAAGAAGCCATCTCAGGCAGGTGGGGTGAGTCAGGGGAGGAGGAATTCTAAACCTCCTCTGGAAGCCCAGATGCTCCCAGCACCTGGACCTCATTCAATCCGAAGAGCAAACATTCTTGGCCCCAAAAACACCAGCAATGGTGTAACAACCCTCTTCCCTGTGTACCTACCCGGGGTGTGGCCCCACACACCCACCCATGGCACACACACAGTCCTACTCCCGGGCACTCAGCCTGTGATCTTGCCTTTCAAGTGTGCCTTTTGTGATTCTGATCTTGGCTGTGTGACCCTGAGTACTCCATTTACTTCCTCTGAACCTCCCCTATTAGATGCGAATAATTATCCCTGCTCTGCTTACCTCACACAGGAGCTGGAGGAGACAATAGATGGGAAAGTGTTTTAGATATTGCAAACAGGAAGCTGAGGTGAGAGGATTGCTTGAGCCCAGGAGTTCAAGACCAGCCTGGGCAACATAGCGAAACCTACTTGGGAGACTGAGGCAGAAGGATCATTTGAGCCCAGGAGGTTGAGGCTGTGGTGAGCTGTGATCCGTGCCACTGCACTCCAGTCTGGGCAATAGAGTGAAACCCCGACTCAAAAAAAAAAAAAAAAAAGTGGCAAACATATGACATACTTATCAGGCAGCTTGGTCACACTGTTTCCTTTTTGTCTCCACATCTCCACCCCCCCCCCATATTACCAAGAACAGCCATCCATATGTCCCTGTTCCCCACTCCGGCTCTTCTACCCTCAGAGAAGCCAGGAGGTTCTTATTTCTCTTTTTGATTCTCAGAAACGTTACGTCCTTCAGAAGCCTTCCTTGTCCCCCACCCTCTCTGATCATCCCTGTAGAGTCCCCTACCATTTAGGGACACCATGCTGTAGTCCTGCAGGTGGCGGAAAACATACCAGAGGGGAAACTGAGAGACCTGGATTTCAGCCCCCGTTTTGCCACGTCTCGCCATGTGTCTGGATAAGGCACTTTTCCACTCCAGGCCTTGTTTTTCTTCTCAGTAAGTCGGGATTTCTTGTCTTGGCTCCCTCTGAGAAGGTGTTTTGCACACCCACACATTTTAAGTAGATGGATGTGCTTTGAGAAGTGTAGAGTGAGTGAGGGATGGAGCGAGTTTTTGGTTAAAGTCTCAAGGAGTCACTGAAAACTAAAAGCAGCCCCCATGCTTCCAGCGCGAGTCTCCCCATCCGGAACTGACAAAGTGGCTGGGTGCCAGGAGATAAGGAGGAGCTTACAGGTACATTTACAATATCCCTTTGTAGGTGAGATAGAGAGAGCCCTGAGCTCAGAGTGAGGAAACTTGGATTCTCATTCTATTTGGTCCCTGATGTAACCCTAGGTAAGTCATCTCTCCTGGGACCTCAGTTTCCCTATGTGCAAATTGGTAGAGTAGGGAGGGGATGAGGAAGAGACACTCTCATGAGCTCTCACATAAGGGCTGAACTCATCTGCTTTCTAGATAAGAGACTCCCAGGTCCAGTCCCCTTTCTCTTCACGTCCCATGGGGTAGTGGGCAACAGGAGCAGGAGAGGGCCCATTTTACAGGCGGTGACCCGGAAGAGAAGGCACAGCTAGAGTTGGTGGAAGACTGCCCCAGATTAATACAACCTGTAAACTAGAACTCAACCCTTCTCCCCAGCCTCAACCCATGTTACTAGCAGTAGAAGATGCCTTGGGGGTCCCCACGCTTTCGACCCGGTCGGACAGGGTGAATAGGGGGCAGGGGATGGGCACCTCAGCTCCACGGAGCCCGAGGCTTCCGCCAAGTGAGAAGACCCCCCTGGGGGTGGAGTGTGTGCAGTGCAATCGCTGCGGAGCCGCAGGTGTTGCTTGCACACCTGTGGGTGTGGAGAAGCATTTTTGTCGCCGTCCGGGGCCTGGGGACGCCGGCACAAGCCCCCCCACGGCTGCCAGAGTGTAGAGCCCGGCTCCCCACGTCCACGTGCTGCCCCAGGATTGCTGCGCTCTGGGAAGATTGGAGAGAATCGGGTCCGTATTTGGGGCGCTCCCCATCTCGGGTCCACTGTCTCAAGGAGAACACGCCATGGCCCCCGGAAGGGGGGCGGGAAGACCCTTCTTTTCTACCCCCGGCTGCAGCTCAGCCTTCCCAGCTCTGCGGGTGCGCCTTACCTGCGCTCAGCAAGGCTCCGAGGGCGCCCTCTGCTCGGACTGGCCGGGACGCTGCGCCCCAGCGCGCTCCACGGGTGCCCAGCACCGCCCCGCGCCCTCCCGGCTTTGCGCTCCCACACGCTCGGCTCCCTTTCTACTCCCCCAGGGTGTCTCCTCCCCCGACCCCGCCCGGCCTGCAGCACACCCACTTCTCCGCCGGCTGGCCTCGGGCGCCTGCGCCCGGCTCCTTAGCCTCCCCAGGCAGTGGGCTCCGACCCTTCCGTCCCCTGCAGCGCCTGCTTCCTGGACCAGAGAGCGAATGCCTCTTCCTCCGCTTGGCCTCAGCTAGCCCAGCAAGGGACCGATCTTCCCAGGCCCGATCGAGGGCTGGTGGAATCAGGCTTGATGGCTCTGACGTGGCTGTGTGGTGGTGGGCAAGCCATTGCTCCTCGCTGGGTCTTGTCCTTGCTGTAAAATGGATACAATTCCTGCATGCATTCTTCGCAGGCTATGGTTGGGGTCAGATGAGAACTTAAAGTCTAAAATATTAAAACCAGAGCCATCTGATCCTAACACAAACCCTCTTTTCCAGACAGTCTGCAGAGACCCAGATGAGACAAGGGACTTGCCCATGGTGGCAGAACTCAAAATCCAACACACCGTTCTGTCTCCTCAGCCCCGGCAGATGTCTCCTCCACCAAGCCTCGGCAGTCTCTCACATACCTGACCAACTTGTATCCAGACATACCTTACTCCTCCCTGCCCCGGAACAATTTTCATCTTTCAGTCACCAGATCCTCACTCAAACTGTTGCTTCCTGGCTGGTAACATTGCAGCCTTCAGAGAAGAGAAGCAGCCAGAGACGGCAGAGAAATGAGAGCCAGGAGGCTATCGGTGGAGAAATGAACAGTCTCTCTCAGAGATCCTGGGGGGATCCCTTACAAAGCCATTTTCACCAGTCTCTGGCTTCAGAATAATTAATAACAAACTCAAGCCAGCTCTCTCACCCCCTTGCAAACAAAGATCTGCTCCAGGATAATTGGGACACATACCCTCCGACACAGAATCTCAGAAAATATCTAAAGAGGTGGTATCATTTTAAAAAGACCTACTATGGTGGGCATATTGTACAAAATTGTTAATCTTCATCAAAACACATAATTTCTATGTTATTCCTGTGGTTACATGTTTGGACCCAGCTATTCCTTTTCCTCAGTCTGGAAATCACCTCTCAAAGAAGTCATCCTGACTACCTAAGCACACGGTCTCAATTATCTGTCTGCCTGAGAATCACCCAGGGGACTTGTTTGAAGAAAGTAGACTTTTGGGCTCCATGCCAAAGGTTTTGATTCAGAGATCTGGAGTAGAGCCCAGGAATCAGCATTTTTTTAACAAGGTTCCCAAACAACTCTGAAGAAAATGAATCTCAAGTCTAGCCATGAGGAGACAGCCCTGGCTCAGTGGGGTTTCCTTCCCAGATCCTGCCCAGGGTCTTGCATCTACCTTACAGAACTATGTATTCCGAGCCGGGCTCGGTGGCTCAGCCTGTAATCCCAGTGCTTTGGGAGGCTGAGGTGAGTGGATTGCCTGAGCCCGCAGGTTTGAGACCCGCCTGGGCAACTTGGTGAACCCTCATCTCTACAATAAATCAAAAATTAGCCGGATGTGGTAGCGCGCACCTG
>NW_007251272.1:166283-186569 GCF_000164805.1 Carlito syrichta
TCAAAAAAAAAAAAAAAAAAAAGAACTATGTATTCCAGGTATTGACAGTAGCTATTCTCCCAGCTCCTCTGCTAGACTAAGTTCTTAGAAGACAGGGATTGTTGGTTGTTCTAATAAGATCTTAGAATCAAAGTCTTAGAATCATACTATCTTAGAGTTCTAGAATCCTTTAGGGCGAGAACCTAAATTGGAAGGACTCTCAAGAGTTTCCTAGTCAATTCCCTCATGAACCTAATGAATCTTATTTCTTTTTTTTTTCCCTCCCCACCCCCATGAACCTTATTTCATTTTGGCATGAAGCTGTCCAGCCTCTCCTGCTCTCCTCTAGTGATGAGGAGCTCACTGCCTCCAAGGCAGTCGGCCAGCTCTGATTGTTAGGATTTTCCCACATTTTGACAATAACTGTCTACTGTCAACTTCTACCCCTTGGTTCTTCCACCCATTGGAGACATAAAATATAAGCCTACCCCTTGTTCCCTTTTTCAGTTCTTCAAGAACTTAAGGACTATCCTCTATTTCCCCTTCTCTGGGGGGAGGATGAGGCAGGAACCCCGTCAGGGAAGGCAGCTGGCCAAGGGGCCCCTGGAAAGTGGACTGAGCTGCCTCTTTTCCACTCTAGGCTTGTTATGAGGCTTAGATGACCTAATGTGTATAACATGCCTAGATCTGGACCTAGCATGAGCCATATGCTTAAGAAATGGCAGCTTCTACTGTTATTAGATGAGGAAGGGAAGGAGGTAACCGAGTTCCTGTCCCTGGGGAGCCCAGAGTCTGAGAGGGACTTTCAAGGAGCTCCCTAATCCAAAGATGTTGGCGATAAGGCCCTGATCTTGGGATTGGGAGGGTGGGAGGGTAGCGTGGAGGCTGAGGGTAAGATGAGCTGACTGAAGGGAGGAGGGTAAGACTCACCTGGAGATATGCTTCCTTCAAGTCTTTGCTTAAATGACACCTTCTTGGTGAGGCTTTCTCTGACCACCCAGTTCATAAATTTAGATCCCTTCCTTCTTGTGCCTCCTTAACCTCCTTCCCTGCCTTATTTTTCCACAACACTTAACCAGATGATTTTTGATATATTTCACTTATTATGATTCTTTAATCTTTTGTTGTTCTTGCTGCATCCTTGACTGAGGCTTGCAGTTCCCTCAGAGCTCTCCCTGATTCTGGATTCCAGTAACCACCCCTTTCTCTTTCCCTTTTGGGTCTAGGGGCGGTAGTAATGCCTGGATGTTTTGAGCCCCAGAGTACTTCACAACCCTTTGTGGTTTGCCCACTTACTGCCCACCTCTGAACAGAGCCTCTCAAATTACTGATGGGAGGTGGCCATCTGCTTCCTGCAGGGACCTGACCGATACAGAAGCCTTTCTCTGTGCTCCTACAGCCCCTTGTGCTTTCCTTACCATCCTGCTTCACTATCTACTTTATTGGTTGATGCCACACAGAGAATATAAACTCCTGGAGGGTATTAGCCATCCCAGCACCAAACCTAGCACAGAGTAGACCTTAGTAAAAATGTATTGAGTAAAAGAATAGATGAATGATGGTCACGAAAGAGAAGGTTATGAGGCATTATGTTATCAGGGAAAGACTGAGAAAGTCTCAAAGTATAACAGGATGCTTTTTTCAACCTCTAGGCCAAACCTTTTCTATGAGCACCAGACTCACATATCCAACAACCTACCTGTTTGGATAACATGTTGGGACTGGCTCCCCTCAGTCTTCTATCTCTCAGTAAATGGCACCATCATCCATCCAGTTCCCTGTTTGTCTTCTTGGAATTCAACCCAATCTTCTGTTTATCTAAGAACTAACTCGGTACCCGTCTTTCCTATTAGACTGTAAGCTCTATGAGAACAGAGACCAGCTGTGTCTTTTCCACCATAGTATCCTCAGGATGTAACTCAATGTCTGTCTAGTGGGTAGGAGAGAAGGGTTGAGAGGTAGGGTGAGTGTGGATGGTATCTGTCAACAATTTCAGAAGCCCAGGTCACCAGGGGAAATGCAGTATGAATCACAAAGGAAATTTAACAATCACGTCAAGTTATTTGATTCCATTACTCATGAGGAGCCTGTATCTGAGCCTCCGTGGCCTTATCTCCTCCTGGCCTGTCGGTTCGGTCCTTGATCCCTTGTATTCCCCAAATCTGAAATGCCACAGCCCAGAAAACAGTGTGTTTACCCTCTCTAGCCCCTCTTCTCTCTCTTCTAAACTTCTCTCTGCGGAGAATGCTACATCCTTCTCTCTGATGTGTTTATGGGGTATTTGAAGATGTGCATTCTGGATTCTCATTCTGATTACAACAGCAAATGTGTGTCTTTGGAGGAACCACTTGTCCTTTCTGGGCCTGTTTCCCCCTCTACACAGGAGGATATGAAGCTATCTGATATCTGGCTTGATCAGATCTGAACTTCTTCTTTTTTTGTTTGTTTGTTTTTTTTGAGTTGGAGTCTCACTCTGTTGCCCAGACTGGAGTGCAATGGCATGCTCCCGGTCACCACAGCCTCGACCTGCTGGGCTCAGTGATCCTTCCGCCTCAGCCTTCCAAGTAGCGAGAACTATAGGCACGCGCTACCACACCCAGCTAATTTTTTTTATTTATTGTAGAGATACGGTCTCACCAAGTTGCCCGGATTACAGGCTGAGTCACCGAGCCTGGCCCTGACCTTCTTCAACACTCAACCTGGCCTTTTGGGAAGGGACAGGGAGAGCTGGCTCTTCACAGTCTCAAAAGTATTTTCACACTTGCTGTCTGTGGACCTGCCTCTAACCACACGAACTTGAGCAATTTCTTCTTCTGAACTTCAGTTTCCTTTTCCAAAAACAGAGGCAGTAATACAACTTTGTGAATTTGTTATTTGCGCTGCAAAGATTGTGCTTAAAACAGGCCTGGGCCCTCATGGGTTGGGCTGGAGAGGGGTGAGTGTAATGGAATAGAGCGGATCTGAATGCCAATAACACCTCCCAGGCTCTGGACATTTCACAGGGCTTAGCCCGCCCCATCCATCCTCTGACTGTAGATTAAGGCTGAGTGTCAGCTAGGGTCCCAGCAGAAAATAGTACCCTGGAACTGGATCATTTAAAGAGAGGATGATAAAGATTTAGGAAATCAAGAAGAAATAGTGTGGTATGCCTAACTAGCAATGGTGGGAGGGAAACCATTTAGGTTGAGAGGGCGAGGGGAAGAAGGGGTTACTGGAATCTGGAGAGGGCAGTGATGGAGAGGTCAGTTGGGTTAGAACTATGGCCTTTGGTAGAGGGTGACCCAGCAGGGAAAGAACCATGGAAACAAGTACTGTTCTCTCCTTCTCCCCATCCTGCGCTCTTCAACCACTGCCTCCGGTTGGCTCCACCCAGATGGAAGCTCCAGAACAAGGAGGCCTGTGGTGGGCGAGAGAAGGGCATTGAGCACATGGAAGGGCAAGCGGAAGGGTTCAGTACAGGCAAGGGCAACTGTCAGTTGGGTGGGGTCCTCCCCCATTCCTTTTCATCCTGCTCTGGGCAAGGGGTGGTAGGGAAGAGTAGAACTAAGGAACATGGGAGGAGACTGTGAGGTTGGGTTGTTCACCCCAGATAGAAGTAGGAGGAGGACAATCTTCAGTTCCTCAAACACTCAAACACTTTTATGGTCTCTTTCACCTCTGGGCTTTTGCCTGTGCTGTTCTCTCTGCCTGGGACACACTTCCTTCTAGGGTTGGCGGACTCATCCTTAGATGTTACTTAGACTACCTCCTGGAAGTCTCCTGGGCACTGAATTAGATGCTATTGTCTATGTTCCCCTCCTCTCTCCCCCTCTGCTTTCTCCCTTTTTACATGTATCACCCTGGTACAAGCCCCTGTTCTTGGGGAGAGTACCGTCTGACGTGGGAAGGATGGCCCTAACTTCATGTGTCTCCAAATGGTCAGGAAAACATTATCTTTATTTGGGACACCTGCAGCCATGAGGAGATGATGTAGTGGTCTCTGGGGCATCAGAGTGTTTATATTTTGGTGCCACTGATCTTTCACCTCAAAGTCATCAGATGTTTGGAAAACAAGCAATAGATGTGAGTGTCTTTACTGGAGCTGTGGCTGAACCCACAGAGAAACGTGGGATCCCCTATTTCTTCCTAGTGGTAAGAACCCACCTGGATGGTGCTGACACAGTTGCTAGTGGAAGGAGTGGCTAGCCAAGCATATTATTGGCTGTGGGACCCGGGCCAAGTTACTGCGCCACTTTGGTTCTCTGGCTCCTTACCTGCAAAATGGGTTCTATCAACCTTGCAGGAGTCCAAGGAGTGAATGAAGTCATGGCTGACAAAGCGTTTTGAAAGCTGTGATTATTTAGTTAGTTAGTTGGAGTCTCACTCTGTGGCCCAGTCTGGAGTGCAGTGGCATGCTCATGGCCACCGCAGCCTCGACTTACTGGGCTCAAGCCATCCTTCCGTCTCAGCCTTCCAAGTAGCTGGAACTACAGGTGTGCGCCACCATGCCCAGATAAATTTTTCATTTATTGTAGAGACAAGGTCTCTTCAACTTGTCCAGGCTGCTCTCAAACACCCGGGTTCAGGCAACCCTCTTGCCTCGGTCTCCCAAAGTGCTGAGATTAGAGGCTTGAGCCACCACACCCAGCTGAAGCGATTATTATTATTGGCTTCCCCCTCAGACCAGGAACTCCCGGAAGAAGGGAGCTATACCTCAGGGTTTAGATATTTGAAAACCCACCTAAGTCAACAGGATAATGTGGCAGCAAAACAAAACAAAAAAATCAAAAAACATTGATACCGACTTGTTTTATTTTTGGAAAGAATGTGTTTGAGTCTAATCTGGATCCCTCAGAAGCAGTCCCTGAGACAAGGATCTGAGCACAAGGATCTGAGCACAAGTGAAGTGATCCAGGAACCACCATTAGGAGAGTAGGAAGCGAGACAGGAGAGAGCTGAGCCTATAATAAGGTATGCTGCTAGCAGGCTTAGCCCTGCTAGGGAATCCTGGAGGCCGTGTGGATGACATCTAGAAATTATCCCTCACTAGAGGCGAGGGGGCTAGCAGAGTTTGTCATTGGTCCAGGGCTGCTCCTGGGGGACAGGTAGATTGACAGCCCCGTCCCTCCAAACGTCCTGAACAAAAGGTGTAGATGCAGGTAGTTGGAAGTAGACCTGTGGCATTGAAATGGAAAGGCTAGGGAAATATATACCAGGCACCTAAACACCTGCTAGACACCTGACTCCCCAAACACACACCTCAGAGACTCACATGCTTCCTTGATCTCACATGCTTTCTTGACCTCTCTGAATAGCACACCTTGGAGACTTCACCTCTCCCATACCTCTGAGATGCACACACTTGTCTTCTTGTCTACCCCCAAATTCCTTACTTATCTTCTGAGGCCCTAGTCGACATCTGATGTCTTGGCCTGCCCAGAATCCCTTCTTTGGAGAACAGAACCTCTCTCTCCTTTTTGGGGGTAACTCCCCCTTTCCTTGCTGTCAGCCCATGTGGTTCAAGTGGAGCTAAACCTAGGCTGGGTGTGGTGGCTCACGCCTACAATTCCAGTACTTTAGGAGGCCGAAATGAGAGGATTGCCTGAGTTTATGGGTTCGAGACCAGCCCGGGCAACTTGGCAAGACCTCATCTCTATGATAAATAAAAAAATTAGCTGGGCATGGTGGCACATGCCTGTAGTTCCAGCTATTTGGAAGGCTGAGGTGGAAGGATCGCTTTAACCCAACAGGTTGAGGCTGCAGTGGCCGTGAGCATGCACAGCACTCCAGCCTGAGTGATAAAGTAGGAATCCAACTAAAAAAACCCAAAAAAACAAAAACTAAAACAAACAAAAAACAAACAAGTGAAGCTAAACTTGCCTGTTGGTTCCAAAGGGGTCATGAATAATCCTCCTTGGCACAATGATGTGTTGAAAATCCTTCCTGGGCTTTAGAGTGAACATATATGAAAGTAGGAGTGGCTAAGTTAGAGATTCTAAGCATGGTAGGATCAGCAGTCATCTTTGGTACCACCCAGGAAAGAGCGATGCCAATTCTGAGGTGAGGAGAGTTAAGGGATAGAGGAAGGAAAACCAAGTCCTGATGCCATCATTTGAAGCCCTGGATCAATCTGTGCCTGAAATCTATCTACAGACTTTTTAGTTATGGGATAAAATAACCTCTTTTCATTTTAACTTGTTTGAACTGGTTTCCTGTCACAACCTAAAGGCCTAACTAATTCAAGGCCACTTTAAGCCTTTTTGGCCCTCCTCCTCCTTTTTTAAGATTTATCACCTCTGTTACATGTCCATAGTTCCCTATGCAAACTTCTCTCAGTATGCGTAACATTTTATTGCACATATTTGTTTACAGGCATGTCTCCTTCTCAAGGCTGTGAGTTCCTTGAAGACAAAGACCAAGTCTGCTCCATCTCTGTGTCCTCAGGGACCACCACAGGCTGACACACTTTACAATGACTGGACCATACATGTTGTTGTCATTAGTTTCAAGCTACACAGGTTAAGGGCCTGTTAGTCCATTGGAGTTTGTGGAGATGAAAGCAGTGGTGTGGGGTTTGGAAGCCAGGAAGGACACAAGAAGAATCAGAAATGTTTAATTTGAAGAAGAGCTCGCTGCTGAGACAGAATTTATTCTGATTCAACAGACTGTTTCTGGGCACCTCCTCTGTGTGAGTGCTGGGGTGGGGGCTGAGGAGGCTACAGATAACACAGCTATAGTCCCTGCCTTGGAAGCTCTTAGGTCTGGATGGAATTAGACATGGAAACGGGGAACTACAAGATGGTGTTGGCCAGTGCCACGGCAGAAGGATTAGGGCATGGCCAGGGAAGGCCTCTCAGAGGAGGTCTTGAAGGAGGGCAGAATTATGATAATGTTGGTGGCAAATTTCAGGTTAGGATGAAGAATACCTTTCTAGCCATCAGAACTGTGCAAGAATGGCAGGCTGATTCAAGAGAGATAGTAAGTGCTCCATGTCTCAAGGAGTGTGAGCAGGGATGGAATAACCACTTGACAGACTGGATATTGATGTCTACCAACAAAAAGGATCAATATGGAGGCTGCAGGAAATTCCTCATAATAACACAGGCTATTAAACCACGACTTTCATCTAAGTGCTAGGTACCAGGATACTAGGATAAAACCAAAACCAAAAATAAAAAAGAAACAACAGTCTCTGACACACAGTAGAAAAGTTTCAAGGAAATTGAAAAAGTGTAATGCTATAGTCTTATATCAGTGTCTCTTGAACCTGAATAATGTGTGGAATCCTTTTAATTTTTATTTATTTATTTATTGAGTTGGAGTCTCATTCTGTCACCCAGGCTGGAGTGCAGTGGCATGCTCACAGCCACAGCAGCCTTGGCCTGCTGAGCTCAGGCGATCCTTCCACCTCAGCCTTCCAAGTAGCTGGAACTATGTGCCACCACAACTGGCTAATTTTTTGATTTATTGTAGAGATGAGGTCTCGCCAAGTTGCCCAGGCTGGTCTCAAACCTGTGGGCTCAGGCAATCCTCTCGCCTTGGCCTCCCAAAGTGCTGGGATTACAGGTATAAGCCACCGTAGCCAGCCTTGGAATCCTTTCCAAAGGAAAAAAGTATGGAGATAGTCAGTGTTGGCTTAATCTAAATATGTTCATATTTAAACTCAGTGTACATGCCAATGTATGTAACTATAAAAGCAAATCTTTTATATAAATAATTTTTATTCAATACAAACTTTTTGAATATGAACAAAACTGAAAAATAAAATGCTAATAACAACACTATTACTACTAAGTTAACAATACTAATGCTATTGAGTTCTTTGGAGCTCAGCCTGACAGACCTATAGAAATATTCTATCTAGTAAATGAGGAAGGAATGATAGAATCCGTGTATTACATTTTACAAACTCCTAGTAAAATAATGCATCTAAGGAATAATCATCAGACCAAAAAAAAGAGAAAAACCTCAGATATTATATGCCTCTTGATGTAAGAACACACGACCAACTAGAGGCAGATATGCCAAGAAAATCATGTCTGAATCAGATCCAGCTTCAGGAGTCACCTTTTGATGTTGGCGAAATACAGGAGATAGAGAGACATGTGAAGTGATACCATAAGGATGCAATCAACAGAATCCAGATTGTGGAAAACTTCATAGAACAAACATCTCTGTTTCTTCAACAAAACCAAGAGGGGAAGAGATAAAAAAAGATGGCAGGGGAGCCTATAGATGAAAAGAGATTTAAGAGACTTTTGTGGTTTGTTTATTTTTGTTTCTGAGTCGAGTCTCACTCTGTTGCCCAGGCTGAAGGGCAGTGGCATGATCTTAGCCACTGCAGCCTTGACCTGCTGGGCTCAAATGATCCTTCTGCCACAGCTTCTGAAGTAGCAGGAACCACAGACACATGCCAGCACACCCCGCTCATTTCTTGATTTATTGTAGAGACGAGATTTCACCAAGTTGCCCAGGCTGGTCTGGAACTCCTGAGCTGAGAGTATAGGTGTGAGCCACTGTGCCTGGCCAGAGATTTAAGAGATATGTAGGAGACACATGAAGCAAATACAGTGTGTAGATCTTGTTTGGACCTGATTTGAATAAGCCAACCATCAAAGGAAAAAAGAAACAATTGGAGAAATCTGAATATTTATTAACACTGAAAAAGTATTTTGTGTGTGTGAGAATGTTGTGATTAAACAGAGTTTAAGAAAAATTTGTATCTTTTGGGAATGGACACACACTGAAATATTTATGAATGAAATAATATTACATTTGTGATTTACTTAACACTAATCAGGGGGACGTAGGAAGTAGGTACAAATTTAGATAAACTAAGATTAGCCATGAGTCAATGATTACTTTAGCTATATGATGAATTCATGGGGGTTCACTGTTACTGTTGTGTGTTTAGGTGAGTGGATTGCCTGAGCCCGCAGGTTCGAGACCCGCCTAGGCAACTTGGCGAGACCTCATCTCTACAACAAATCAAAAAATTAGCCGGGTGTGGTAGCGCACGCCTGTAGTTCCGGCTACTCAGAAGGCTGAGGCGGAAGGATCGCCGGAGCCCAGCAGGTCGAGGCTGCGGTGGCCAGGAGCAGCCACTGCACTCCAGTCTGGGCGACAGAGTGAGACTCCAACTCAAAAAAAATAAAATAAAATTTTATAATAAAAAGCTTTAAAAATGAAAAGTGGGCCAGGTGTAGTGGCTCACAACTGTGGAGGCCAAGGTGGGAGGATTGCTTGAGTCTAGGCATTCGAGACCAGCCTGGCCAACATAGTGAGGCCACGTCTCTACAAACAAACAAAAAAATTAGCTGGGTGTGGTGGTGAGTGAATCCCAGCTACTCAGGAGGCTGAGGCGGGAGGATTGCCTGAGTCCAGAAGGCCGAGGCTGTGGAGAGCCGTGATTGTGCCATGGCACTCCAGCCTTGACAACAGAGTGAGCCCTCCAACTCTAAAATAAATAAATACATACATAAAAATGAAAAGCATTCAAAGATGTTGGAACATTTAAAATTCAGGCATAGGCCAGCCGCGGTGGCTCAAGCCTATAATCCTGGCACTTTGGGAGGCCGAGGTGGGAGGATTGCTTGAGCCTAGACATTCAAGAACAGTCTGGCCAACATAGTGAGGCCATGTTTCTACAAACAAAAAAATTACCTGGGTGTGGTGGTGAGTACCTGTAATTCCAGCTACTCAGGAGGCTGAGGCGGGAGGATTGTCTGAGTCCAGGAGCTAAGGCTGTGGAGAGCTGTGATTGTGCCATGGCATTCCAGCTTTGGCAACAGAGTGACACTTCCAACTCCAAAATAAACAAATAAATGCATAAAAATGAAAACCATTCTAAGAAGTTAGAACACATAAAATTCAGGCATAGGCCAGATGCGGTAGCTCAAGGCTGTAATTCCAGCACTTTGGAAGGCTGAGGTGAGAGGACTGCCTGAGCCCAGGGGTTCAAGACCAACCTGGGCAGCATGGTGAGACCTGGTCTCTACAATAAATTTAAAAAACAAATTAGCTGGGCGTGGTAGTGTGTGCCTGTAGTTCCAGCTACTTGGAAGGCTGAGGTGGAAGGATCGCCAGAGTTCAGCAGGTCAACGCTGTGGTGGCTGTGAGTGTGCCACTGCACTCCAGCCTGAGCGACAGAGTGAGACTCCAACTCAAAAAATAAATAAAATAAAATAAAATTCAGGCATTACCTTCATATATTGTTGATGGGAATATAAATTGGTATAGCTTTTATGGAAGGCAATATAACATCTGTTAAAATAAAAAAGCATATACCCTTTGACTCAGAAAATCATTTCTAGGAATGCAACCTCTATACTCACCATGTGTGAAATACACACACACACACACACACACACACACACACACACATACACACACACACACACACACACACAATTTATATATGGATTCTTTTGTAGTTTTGTTTGTAAAAGGATAAGATTAGTAATAACTTCTGGGAATACACCTGAAGGAATTTAAATCATTCTTTTAAAAAAGATACCTGCACACACATGTTTATTGCAGCACTATTTGTAATAGCAAAAACATGGAATCAGCTGGGCCACCCATTGAAACTGGACTGGATAAAAAAAAAATGTGGTACATATACATGATGGAATATTACACAGTCATAAAGAAGAACAAAACTATGGACTTCATAGCAACTTGAGTGGATTTAGAGTCTATAATACTCAGTGATTTATCACAGAAACAAAGAACTGAGTACCATATGTTCTCACTCATAAGCAGACCCTGAACATTAAACATAATACTGTAAGAAAGGGATCAGCAGTAGCTAGAAACTGCCGGGGAGGGGGGCAGAGGCACATAACATGAATAAGGGCACCTGATATCAAACCAGGCAAAATGGGAACCAAGGGGAGGTCCAAACTTTACCTGTACAATGACCACTTGTATAGCTAATCTTGAATTGTACCACACATCTTTAAAATGAAATAAATTTTAAAAAAGGAAATAAGGAGGAAATAAAAATAATAAATTATGAACCATCTATACCATAAAAAAAGATTAGTAATAACTTAAATGTCTTTAATAGGGACTAGCAAAAGATGACATGGTAATTAATTCAATAGAAACTACATAGTCACTAAAAATAATGAGGATGCTCTTTATATGCTGATCTGAGACAATTGCCTAATGCAGAACTGTGCATATGGTATGCTACTATACAAAAAAGAACATGGGCCGGTAGTGGTGGCTCACACCTGTAATCTCAGCACTTTCGGAGACCAGGGCAGGAGAACTGCTTGAGTTCAGGAGTTCAAGACTAACCTAGACAACATAGTGAGTCCTTGTCTCTACAAAAAATTAGCTAGGCATGGTAGGGCACTCCTGTAGTCCCAGCTGCCTGGGAGGCTGAGGTGAGAAGATTGTTTGAGCCCAAGAACTGGAGGCTGCAGTGAACTATGACCACACCACTGTATCCAGACTGTCTCAAAAAAAAAAAAAGGAAATAAAAGGAATTTACAGGTGTGTATATATATAATCTCTGAAGTATATAAATAAGACATTTATCATGTAGGCCTTCAGGGAAGGGAACTGGATTTACAGGGAAGAGGGGAGGAGCAAGACTTACATTTCAATATTTCAGTGCCATCGTTCTGTACCTTTTAAATTTTATTCCATGTACATGCATTACCTATACAAAAATTGAATCAAAGTTTAAAAAAAGATAAAAACTAAGCCGGGCTCGGTGGCTCAGCCTATAATCCCATGCCTTGGGAGGCTGAGGTGAGTGGATTGCTTGAGCCTGTGGGTTCGAGACCCACCTGGGCAACTTGGCGAGACCTCATCTCTACAATAAATTTAAAAATTAGCCACGCGTGGTAGCCCACGCCCGTAGTTCCAGCTACTTGGAAGGCTGAGGCAGAAGGATCGCCGGAGCCCAGCAGGTCGAGGCTGCAGTGGCCGGGAGCAAGCCAATTGCACTCCAGCCTGGTGACAGAGTGAGATTCCAACTGAAAAAAAAAATCAGATTTAGAGTCACAAAAGTCTGATTCCCATGGAAGTTTTCAGAAAGAGGTGTTTTACACAAAGTGGGGTGCACCTGGTTACGCTGCCAGAGTTGGTTGTGTTTAGTTTCCTGCCAGCCTCACTAGAGGAACAAGATGCTGGACCAGTAACTGCAGTTTGTCACGTCCTCACCATCAGCACTAGTTCACCAGACCCTGGACAATCTGTTTATTTATGAGGAAAAGACTCTGAACAAACAAGAAGAGACTTTCTCGAAGGGGGAAAGTCAGGGTGTTAAATATCCTCCTTCATACGCTCAGCTTCCTTCCTTGAGGAAGGGCCCCAGTGGGAAACCGGAGATGGGATCTGTCCAGGCAGGAAGGAGAGTCAGGAACCCGCAGCAGTGGCCTGACCCAACTCCACAGCCGGACCTCAGCCAAGCTCTGGCCTCCTGCTCTGCATCTCCCTGGCTCTGCCAACCCATTGCCCACCTGTTCTTGGAGGCTTTTCTCCGCCAGGATGCCCGCTCCCCTTACCTGTCAGAGCCCGGGACTGACCCTGTCCCCTACCAATGGTATGACCTCATACAAGGCATTTGGCCTCTCTGAGCCTCGGTTTCCTCATCAATAACATAACCTTGCCTGTCTTGCCGGACTCCTGCAGGACTGGATGGATGGCTGTGTTGTCCCTTCTGTGCCCCTGCGCCCATTCTGTGCCTCCTGCTTCTCGGCCTCCTTGGCTTGTTCCTCCTCACCGGCTGGTGCCTTACACGGACCAGTCCTCTGCCCTCCTCTCTCTCCTAGGGTTCCTGTCCCCACACCATTACTCATCATACTCATGCCTCAGATTTATACACCCAGTTGCCTCTTGCCTCTCCCACAAGAGTCTCAAACTTGATTTAGCAAAAACTGAACTTGCCAACTTCCTCTTCAAACTCGGTCCTCATCCAGTGTTCTCCATTCCAGCAATACCTCTGGCATCCATCCACCCAGTTGCTCCAGTCAGAAACCTTGACTCTACCCCAACATTCATGGAGAGCAGCTGCAGGAGCAGCAGCAGCCATTTTCCACCAGGTGGCCCGGAAAATAGAGAAAACTGGACTGAAACAAGATCGAATGAAGCAAACACACACCACAAAGCATGGCAGAAAGTAGGAGAGAAAAGACTACCTGGATTTCTCAAGGGCTTCCTGCTCTGATTCTGTTCTTGAGTCCAGCAGCTGCCCCATCCTTGGATTCTGTGAGACCAGTGCCTTCTCTAATAGCCTCCATCTTTGCCTTTTTCTTTTCTCTCTTTTTTTTTTGAGTTGGGGTCTCACTCTGTCACCCAAGCTGGAGTGCAGTGGCACTATCACGGCTCACTGTAGCCTCAGCTTCCTGGGCTCAGGCGATTCCCCTGCCTTAGCTCTTGAGTAGCTGGAACTACAGGCACATGCTACCCCACCCAGCTAATTTTCTTTTAATTTTTTTAGAGATAAGGTCTTGCTATGTTGTCCAGACTGGTCTTGAACTTCTAGATTCAAGCAGTCCTCCCTCTTTGGCCTCCTAATGTGCTGGGATTACAGGCATGAGCCACCATGCCTGACTCAAGAATTCTAAGGAACATAAATATAGTGCATTAGTCACAATAGGCTAGGTTATGCCATGATAATGAGCAACCTCTACATTTAAGTTGCTTAACTCCAATACATGTCCATAATCAGCAGAGGGCTCTGCTCATTGCAGTTCCTCAGGAAGCAGACACCATGTTCAAGTTGACTGTTCCAGATGGAAAGAGAAGCCCTGATGGGCCTGGCACCAGCTATTCAATACTCCAGCTTGAAGTGGCTTATAACCTCCATCTATAACTCATTAACCAGAAAAAAGTCACCTGACTCTTCCATCTCATAAGGGGCCACAAAGTACAGGCCTGCCATGTGTTAAGAAGGGAGAGAGTCAGACACATTTGGTTAATATAAAAAACTGTCATACATTTTCTGCTCTCTATTCTGTGCCAGGCTGTGGGCTAGGGGCCAGGGACACAGGAATGAAAAAGCCACAGTCACTTCTTTCTTTGGGGGGTGGGGGGAAAAGGTTTCACTGTGCCACCCTGGCTGGAGTGCAATGGCACTCTCATAGCTGTCACCTTGAACTCCTGGCTAATATATATATATTTTGGTAGAGATAGGGTCTCTATGTTGCCTAGGTTGGTCTCAAACTCCTGGCCTCTGGCAATCTCCCCACTTTGGCCTTTCAAAATGCTTGGGAGGGATTACACGTTAGAGCCATCACATCTGGCCTCCATGGCCCCTCCTTAAAGGGCTCTCTATGACTATGGCATGAAATCAATGCTGTGATAGAGGGGCCCACACTCCACTGCATCTCAGAACAAGGGAATGTCTAGATTAGATGTAACCAATTCAAAAGCCTACAGAGGCCAAGAAACCAATGTCAACAAGTGGGATAGTGGGGAAGGGAGGGTGGTGCTGCAGCTAAATGGAGAATGCATTTTAAAAATCATACCTACTTCTCAGCCCCAGCCAATTTTTGTCAGGCAGACAGCCCGATGTTTCCAGACCTCTCCAATTTTCATGAGAAGCAAGAAAAACAAATTGTTATGTGAACATTTTCCATTTATTTATTTGTTCATTTGGGGTTTTTTGTTTGGTTGTTTGTTTGAGAGGCAGGTTCTCCCTCTTGCTCAGGCTGGTGTGCAGTTGCTCAATCTTGGCTTGCTGCAGCCATGACCTCCCGGCCTCAAGAAATCCTCCCACCTTGGCATTCCCAAGCGCTGGGATTACAGGCAGGAGCCACTGCATCTGGCCTCACTTCCCATTTTTAGATGTTGGCAACTATTAAGCGTAAACAGATATATATGAGTGGGGACTCAAAAAATAACAAAAAGTTTTTTGAAGGGCAGTCCCCTTGTAGTACAGGCTGCCCCACTAGGTAATTGTTCTAGGACTCCATCGGCATCAGTGTACCAGCTAGGATTGTTATAAGAGGCTGTGTTTGGCTTCAGTGAATTTTTTTAAGGAGGTTCTTTCAACGTGTTTGCCCATTTCATGAGGGGTGATTTACGAGCACACCTGCCCACACCACACTGAGTGCTCAGCAGTTTTTGGCCAGAAATGGCATGACCCCCGTGCCCCAAACCTCCCTATTCATCTGATTTCACTCCGAGTGACTTTTTTTTTGTTTCTTCGGATGAAAAAGGTCCTCAGAGGGAAACGCTTTGCCGATGTGAAAGAGGTGAAACAAAAAACGGCAGAAGCACTAAAAGGCATCCAAATCGACAAGTTCAAAAACCGTTTTGAGCAGTGAAAAAAGTGTCTTAATCCAACGAAGAGTAATTTGAAGGTTGGAATTTATTTATAAATTCCAGTTTTGGGGGGGGCACCCCTCATATATACATACATAAATCCCGAGGCCAAAGAGGACACATCTGTAGGCCAGCACCAGCCCACAAGTGCCAGTTTGTGCCACCCAAGACCAGTCCATGGTACGATGGTTTCAGTGTGCGCCCTACGCCTCTGACCATACTAAGAGTGCTGTGCTTGGGCAACCCCCTCGGGTCCCCTCCCACTGTGGGAGCTTTTCTGTCCTCTCAATAAGTCTTAGTTTCAAAAAAAAAAGAAAAAGAATGCTGTGTTCAGCTGTGGGCACTAGCTGGTCTGGTGCATAGGCAGGAGGGCAGGATGGGAGGATTCCATTTCATAATTACAGATAGCCTTCCACATGTCAGGCCTGGGGCTATGTGCTAGAGATGCAGAAGGAAACAAGACAGATGCAGCTTGACTCTCTTGTGGAGCCTACTGCCTTGTGGGCAAGTGAAAGGATCCAGGGATAGTTTCCCTGAGAAGGCTCATGGAGGACAGATTTTTAATAATTATTATTATTGGCCGGGCTTGGTGGCTCAGCCTGTAATCCCAGCGCTTTGGGAGGCTGAGGTGAGAGGATTGCCTGAGCCCGATTCGAGACCCTCCTGGGCAACTTGGCGAGACCTCATCTCTACAATAAATAAAAAACTAGCCGGACGTGTCAGCGTGCGCCTGTAGTTCCGGCTGCTAGGAAGGCTGATGCGGAAGGATCGCCGGAGCCCAGCATGTTGAGGTTGCGGTGGCCGGGAGTGTGCCACTGCACTCCAGTCTGGGCGACAGAGTGAGACTCCAACTCAAAAAAAAAATTATTACTATTGTAATATTTAATGAGCTTTTACTTTGTGCCCACACTACCCTCCATGCTTTACCTGTGATTAGGTCACTTAATTCTTACCATGCTCTGAGGTGATATATAACTACTCTGGTTTCATATCATGAAAGGGTCAGGAAGGTCTCAGCCACCATACACCATGCAGAATGAGTCTCTGTGGTCCAGGAGAATGGGACAGGCTGTGGAATGAGAGAATGTACGTAAGAGGGCTAACACAGACCTTGAAAATAGAATTAAATGCTGAGTAAATGTTTTTTTCCCAGTTTCTGCAGCCACCCAAGAACAAGTCGTATGGTCATGTATGAGAATTGCTACAGAGGAAGGCTGAGTATCAGATAGGTAGAGACACTGCATGAACTTCCATCCATGAGAATTCAACTCCACTTTTCCTGGAATAATTATTTCCCCTCTTGGTAGTAATGCTGCAATGTAATTATCTACCATTCCCCCCACCCCCACCCCTACAACAGTAGCAATGGCCCCATGGATGAGAAACTAAGACCTAGGAAGAATATGGGACAAATTATGGGTGGACAAACCATCAATCAATGAACATTGACTGAGTGCCAGTGAAATGTGACGCATATTGTGTCAAGTGCTAAGTCAGTGTACACATCAGGAAAGGGGCATGAGAAAGGAGCTTGTGCCTGAGATCTCGTCCTGGTTTTGCCACTAATTTAGGAGGTTTCTCCTCAGTCTTGGTTTCATTTCTTTACAATGGGAGGTAGAAATACATCTCTAAAGACTTGTCCAGCTTGAATTATTGAGATAAATTATTTGCATTTAAAAATCAGACCTCAGGCCAGGTGCAGTGGTTCAGCTTATAATCCCAGCACTTTGGGAGGCCGAGAAGAGAGGACTGCCTGAGCCCAGGGGTTAGAGACCACCCTGGGCAACTTGGTGAGACCTCATCTCTACAATAAATCACGAAAATAGCCAGTTGTGGTGGTGTGCATCTGTAGTTCCAGTTACTTGGAACGCTGAGGCAGAAGGATCTCCTGAGCTCAGCCGGCTGGGGCTGCAGTGGCCATGAGAGTGCCACTGCATTCTAGTCTGGGCAACAAGAGTGAGACTCCAACTCAAAACAAACAAATAATAAAATTAGACCTTATATGTGGGAGGATTCAGCTTTCTTCCCAGAAGCCACGTAGGCCACAGAATCCTGGGAACTAAAAAGGACATTTGATATGATAATGGTCAGCCTAGGCACCCCCCCCCCGTGTGACCAGTGACCTTTAAAATTGTGGCTAGTAGCTGGACTTGGTGGCTCAGCCTGTAATCCTGCGCTTTGGGAGACTGAAGTGAGTGGATTGCCTGAGCCCGCAGGTTCGAGACCTGCCCAGGCAACTTGGCAAGACCTCATCTCTACAATAAATCAAAAAATTAGCCGGGCGTGGTAGCGCGCGCCTGTAGTTCCAGCTACTTGGAAGGCTGAGGCGGAAGGATTGCCAGAGCCCAGCAGGTAGAGGCTGCGGTGGCCGAGAGCGTGCCACTGCACTCCAGTCTGCGCGACAGAGTGAGACTCCAATTCAAAAAAACAAAACAAAAAACCCCCCCAAAAATTAAAAAAATAAAATGTGGTTAGTCCAAAATGAGGTGTGCTTCAGGTGCAAAACACACATTAGATTTTGAAGACTTATTTATATTGCTTTCTATGGATATTTTTAATACATTGTGTTAATTAAAATTAGTATAACTAATTTCTTTTACCTTAACATGGCTCCTAGAAAATGTCAAATTACAATGTGGCTTGCATTGTATTTCTATTGAACAGCACTGGTCTAAAGGGAAACTAAAGCCCAGAGGAAGTAAATGGCTTTTCCACAGAGCCAGGCCTGGAACCAGGGTCCCCCGGCTTCTCATTCAAGGATCTTTCCACTCTTAACTGTGGCAGCCAGTCTCCCAGATGGCCCCTTAATAACCCTGACCTTGTTGCCTTTTGTGAAGTCCCTTCCACACTGAACAGGGCTCATCTGTTAGGAAGTTGCAGAAATGACAGTGTAACTTCCAAGACAGGGTCATAGAAGACACTGTGGCTCCCACCTTATCCCACCAGATATCTTTCTCTGATACCATTTGCTCTGGGGGAAGCCAGTTGCCCTGTCATGAGAACATTCAAGCATCCAAAGGAGAAGTCCACATGGTGAGGAATTGAGGGCTCTTGAAAACAACTCTAATCAACCAGGCAAGTGAATGAACCATCTGGGAAGTTACTCCTCAAGCCTTTAGATGACAACAGCCCCAGCTGACATCTTTTTCTTTGAATTAGGGTCTCATTCTGTCACCCTAGCTAGAATGCAGTGACATGATCACAGCACAGCTCACTGTAGCCTCAAACTCCTGGGCTCAAGCAATCCTCCTGTTTCAGTCTCCTGAGTAACTGGGACTACAGGCATGTACCACCAAGTCTCTCTAATTTGTGTGTGTGTGTGTGTGTGTGGAGACGAGGTCTCACTACGTTGCCCAAGCTAGTCTCAAACTACTGGCCTCAAGCAATCCTCCCACCTCAGCCTCCCAAGGTGCTGGGATTACAGGCATGAGCCACCACACCTGACATCTTGACTGAAAGTTCATGGGAGATCCCAGCCTATAAACACCTAGCTAAGCTTCCCCCAAATTCCTGACCCACAAAAAATATGTGAGATAATCAATGTTTATTGTTGTTTTAAGTCACTAACTTTTGATACTTTGTTATTCAGCAATAGATAACATACACAGCCTTGTAAACTTACAGGTCTCATACTTAAAAAACTCATTTCTATCTTTGGCATCTGTACAATGTGAGAAATTACTCTTGTCTTTCTCCTAGCCTCTGGCCTAACTCAAGGTATCCCAACCAAAAACAGTCAAATGAGCAAACCAGGGAAATCCAAAAGGAAGAAAAGATTCTATTTTATTCTTAGAATAGGCTTTTCCATTTTTCCTTTACTGCAGAAAGCATGCCAAGTCTCTTGTAAATGAAAGCATACCAGGTCTCTTGTACCACATTGCATCACCTTGACCTGGTCCATCCAGAGATTTGATTCTCACAAAATCAAAGGAACCAGAACCCAGAATTACCCAGTTACATATAGTACTGATATGGTAAAGTAACAAATAATTGAGAAATGACAATCTATGACATCTGGATTTCTCTAAGCTGAGACCCTGGTATCAATAGTAGTCCTAATGTTTCAAATAGTGTGTGTTGCTTTTTGTAGTGTCTTCACATCCGACAAAAATCTGAGGTAGGTGGGAAAGATATAAATAAAGCAGGATACTTATGGAAAAAATGGCTCAGAGTTCACTGCTTGCCCTTCGTCTCATGGTCTCTGAGTGATAAGTCAGGTCTAGGATCTCGGCTTCGGTGGATGACTCAGGTCAGACTTAGTCCTTTCCAAGGCAGTACCATCCTGGCTGTGATATCATAGACACTCTTCAACTGGGGCTCTCCTCTGAGATCAGTGTGCACTTGTAGGTTTCCTTAAAGGCCACAAGGAAAGCTGGCACCACTTCATCCACAGTGACGTTCCTCTGGAGCTCCTTACTCAGGGAAGTGACGCCTGTCCCGACCAGCCCGCAAGGCACAATGTGCTCAAACCACGAGAGATCCGTAGAGCAGTTCAGAGCCAGGCCGTGGGACGTGATGTGCCTTCCACAGCGGACTCCTGCAAGGCAACTCAAACGGTCTTAGAATAGATGCGCTCCCCGGGCTTCAGGATCCCTCTCAGTGCGATGGGAGAACTGGATTAAATCACTGTTTTTCAAATTTTGTTTCTGGAGCAGCAAGGGATTGGGCACAGATGGGAAAAGGGAACAACTGGGGAGGAGGAGCGCGTGGATCTACAGATGCACTCATTATGGGAATTCCAGGAATGCCCCTTAACGTAGAGTTTCTGTTGCTTTAAAACTTTTTTTTTAATTAGCACACTTATTGCGAGTCATAGGCAGTAAGTAACCTGGCAATTCACTTCTCCTATCTCTTCATTCATAAAAATGCAAGTTGGACTAATGACCTGTGAGAACGCTCTTGTCTCTGAAAACAAGATCTTTGGGGATTGTCCTAAACGCTACTAAAAGCAGCAGGTAGTTCTGGCTCAAAGTCCGCGCCAGAAACACCTCCTTCGGCCCGAGCCCTACCCCCACCTCCATTGGCCCGCCAGGCCCCGCC
>NW_007251272.1:186911-214629 GCF_000164805.1 Carlito syrichta
CCGTGTACACGGGCCCCGCGGGCTCGCAGAGCAGGAGCGCGCCCGCCTCGGTCTCCAACGGGGTCTCGGGACCTGGCTCCGCCTGCAGTCGCCGCAGCCAGCGGTCCTGCAGCGCCAGCAGCCGGGAGTACCGCGCCCGACCCAGCCGCACCAACCGGACCGCGGGTGGCGGCATCGCGCCCTCGGCGGCGTCCGCGGGCCACGCCCCCTGCCTGGGCCGGGCGACGTGCCGGAAAGGGCGGGAGCTCAGAGACACGCCCCGAGTCGCAGCTCGCGTGGGCGTGTTAACAGGGCGACTGTGTGATGCCACCCTTCAGCGCAGGGTCGGCCTCATCCATTCATTCATTTCAAGAATCAGTATTTAGTGTCTGCGGCATTCTGCGGGGCCTGCCCTAGGCGCTCGATACAGCGGTACACAGCTTATGAGAAAAAAGATCTGTCCTGGTAAGCTTAACGTTCCTACAGCAGATGATAAGTATTAAAGTATTAAGTAAGGCAGTTTCACATAGTGATAAGTGCTGTGGAAAGAAAAATAAAACGAGGTCACGTGGTGCGTCCTGGGTTGAGCTCCTTGAGGACTCAAAAGGGAGGGAGATGGGTGTGCCTTCGGAAGGTTTATTTTTGGGGGTAAGGGGTGGGTGCTTCAAGACCTGCACTTGTAAGTAATGGGAGCGGGATTTTGTAGGCGGAGGGAGAAGTTGAACTACAAAACACTTGCAGCAGAGGCCTTAGCCGATCCCAAGGAATGTTCTGAGCCTGGGATGATCTTTCAGAGTTGTTCCAGATTAAAACAAGGGGTGCGCCAGAAATGTTTATCCTTACATTGACCTGTCATGGATGCAGGATACACCTGGGGAGAGACGCTGTGATTTTTGACAGGGCTGCTTCCTTCGGTGGAGGGCAGCCCCCGGAAAGGGACTTAGTTGTGAGTCATCAGCAACCAACAACTGGAAGCTAGGGGAATGACTGGCTAGGTCCTGAGGAGGGATCTGGACCATGTCAACTGCTGTGTTGCAGTTGGAATGTCCATTACACAAGTTTGAATTCATTCAGTACACTTTTACTGAGTACCAACTATATGTTAGTTCCTTGGGTAGGTTGAAGAGGATGCATACGGCTATCCCAAACTTGTATTCCTGAATAACATAAAGAACCAATTTTTTGTGTCCTCACTCTTTCCTCGGACTCTATCCTACAGCCAAAGATTGTTCAGGTAAAAGAGAAAAAAAGGGGGGAGGGGCAAGGAAGCAGAAAAGTATAGAGAATATTGGGACAAATGACTGTTTTCCTGCCAGCCAACTTTGTCAAATTTTGGTACTTATGCCGGGCTCGGTGGCCCAGCCTGTAATCCCGCGCCTTTGGGAGGCTGAGGTGAGTGGATTGCTTGAGCCCGCGGGTTCAAGACCCGCCCGGGCGGTGAGACCTCATCTCTACAATAAATCAAAAAATTAACCGGGCGTGGTAGCGCGCGCCTGTAGTTCCAGCTACTCGCAAGGCTGAGGCGGAAGGATCGCCGGAGCCCAGCAGGCAAGGTTGCGGTGGCCGGGAGCGGCCACTGCACTCCAGTCTGGGCGACCGAGTGAGACTCCAACTGAAAACAAACAAACAAACAAATTGATACTTTACTGTCTTTATTAATTTTAAAGAAAAAAATTCTATAGAAGAAAGCAAAGTGAAAAGCAGCATATTCTGCAATTCTACAGGCAGTAGAAAAATAAAATAAATAAAAATAGCATAAATAGTAGGCTAACAGTTTTGTGAAAGTGGATCCTGACTGACGAAATATTTGCTTGTATTTCCTTGAAATATATTTGGAAGGCCAGGTGTGGTAGCTCACACCTATAATCCCAGCACTTTGGGAGGCCGAGGCAAGAGGATTGCCTAAGCTGGCGTACTCGAGACCAACTTGGGCAACTTGGCAAGACTTCATCTCTACAATAAATAAAAAATTAGGTGGGAATGGTGGTGCATGCCTGTAGTTTCAGCTACTTGGAAGGCTGAGATGGAAGGATCGCCTGAGCCCAGCAGGTCGAGGCTGCGGTGGCCGTGAGTGTGCTACTGCCCTCCAGCCTGGGCAACAGAGTGAGACTCCGACTCAAAAAAAAAAAAGAAATATATTTGGAAGATCCAAGCATGGTGGCACACACTGAAGTACTAACTATTTGAGAAGTTGAGGCAGGAAGATCACATGAGACCAGGAGTTCAGGGCTTCAGGGAGCTATAATAGCACCACTGCACCCCAGCATGGGTGACAGAATGAGACCCTATCTTTTTTTAAAAAACTGTGATTTGGAAGACTAAACAAGACATTAATAACATTCATTGTCACTGCAGGTGTCTGAAAGATGTTTCACAAACATAAACATAAAAATCCTAAGCAAATATTGGCAAATTGAACCCTGCAGTGTATAAAGGGATTAACACATCATGATGAAGTAGGGTTTATTCCAGGAATGTGAGGTTGGTTTAACATTCTAGAATCAAACAATAAATAAAAAAGAATCATATTTTTTTCCAATGGATGCAAAAAAAGCTGTTGGCAAAAATCAACACCTATTCTGACCAAAACACTTAGCAAACTAGGAATAGAAGATAAATTCTTCAATCCGATTAAGGGTTCAAATCATCAGTCAGGGTTTAGATAAGAGAGAGAAACCACACGTAATATTTTAAATAAATTTCTTATTTGAGAAAATTATAGACTCACATGCAGTTGTAAGCAATAACATATGTACCCTTTACCCAATTTCCCCCAGTGGTAACACCTTGCAAAACTATAGTACAATATCACAATCAGGATGTTGTCATTGATACAGTCAAGATGCAGAAAATTTCCATCACCACAAGGATCCTTTGTATTGCTCTTTATGATTGACACTGATTCTTAATTCTTGGCAAACACTAATCTGTTTATATAAATGAAATCATGCAGTATGTAACCTTTTGGAATTTTTTTTTCACTCAGCATAATACTTTGGTGGCTCATCCAAGTTGTTAAAAGTATCATTAGTTTATTTCTTTTTATTGATGAGTTGTTTTTTTTCATGGTATGGATGTATCATAATTTGTTTATTCATTCACTGTTGAAGAATACCTGGCTTGTTTTCAGTTTTCAGATATTCTGAATAAAGCTATTCTAAACATTCATGTAGAGGTTTTGTGTGAACATAAGTTTTCATTCCTCTGAAATAAATGCACAGGAATGCAGTTGCTGGGCTGCATGGTAGTTGCATGTTTAGTTTTTTAAAAAACTGTCAAAATGCTCTCCAAAGTAGCTTTATCATTTTATATACCCACCAGAAATATATGAGTGATTCAGTTTCTCTACATGCTTGTCAGCATTTGCTATTGTCACTATTTTTTAGCCATTCTGATAGGTGACTGGTGGTATCTCGTGATTTCAATTTGTATTTCTCTAATAACTTAATGTTGTAGGACATCTTTTCATGTGCCTATTTTTTATCCATAATTCCATCTGTATCTTTAGTGAAATATCTGTTCATGTCTTTTGCCCATTTTCTAACTGGTTATTTTTTTTTTAATTTTGCTGAGTTTTGAGACTTCTTTATATATTCTAGATACTAGTCTTTTGTTAAATATGTGGTTTGTAAATAGTTTCTCCCAGTCTATGGCATGTATTTTAATCTTTTTTTTTTTTTTGAGTTTGAGTTTGAGTCTCACTCTGTCGCCCAGGCTGGAGTGCAGAGGCATGCTCACAGCAACCCCAGTGTCAGCCTGCTAGGCTCCAGTGATCCTTCTACCTCAGACTTCCAAGTAGCTGGAACTACAGGCATGTGCTACCATGCCCAGCTAATTTTTGATTTATTGTTGACTTGGTCTTGCCAAGTTGCCTCGGCTAGTCTCGAACCCCCGGGCTCAGACAGTCCACTTGTGTGGCCTCCCAAAGTGCAGGGATTACAGGCTGAGCTACTGAGCCTGGCCCTTTTCATCTTCTTCATGGGATCTTTTATAGAGCAAAATGTATAATTGTGATATAGTCCAATTTATCCAATTTTCTTTTTATGGATTGTGCTTTTGGTCTAAGAATTCTTTTGCCTAGCCTTAGATACTGAAGACTTTCTCCTGTGTGTTTTTATTTTTAAGATTTTTTTATTTTATGACCTGGTGCAGTGGCTCATGCCTGTAATGTCAGCACTTTGAAAGACTGAGGTGGGAGAATTGCCTGAGCCCAGGAGTTAGAGACCAGCCTGAGCAACACAGCGAGACCTCATCTCTACAATAAATTTAAAAAATTAGCCAGGTACACACCTGTAGTCCCAATTACTCCGAGGCTGAGGCAGAAGGATCGATCACCTGAGCCCAGGCGGTGGAGGCTGCAGTGAGCCATGATCGTGTCACTGCACTCCAGCCTGGGCAACAGAGTAAAACCCCCACTAAAAATATATTTTTGTATATATTTTTAATTTTACATTTAAGTCCATGATGCATTTTGAGTTAATTTTTAAATTAGCTATGAAACTTTGGCTGTAGTTTTTCTCCTTCTCCTCTTCCCCCTCCTCTCCCCTCCTCCTCCTCCTGCTCCTCCTTCTTGGCATATGCATGTTCCATTATTCCAGCACCATTTGTTCCAAAGGCTATGTTTCCTCCATTGACTATTTTTTTCACCTTTGTTAAAACCACTTGTGGGTGGGTGGGTGGGGGAACATTTGGGCCTATTTGTGTAATCATATTTCAGGGTTCTCTATTCCATTCCATTGATCTGTGTGTTTATCCCTCTACCAACACAGGTTGAAAATTCTTTATCCGAAAATCTGAAATTCGAAATGCTCCTAAATCCTAAACCTTTTGAGTGCCGATATAATGCCACAAATGGAAGGTTCTACACCTGACCTCATGTGATGGGTTGCAGTCAAAACTCAGGAGCACAGCACACTATTCAGATTTCCAAGGGAAAAAGACCCCCCCAACTCTCTTCAGCTGTTATTTATTTATTTTTTTTGCACACACCCAGATCCCCCCATGCAAGCACACCCACAAAGGGCAATAAAATGACATGTGTACAGGATGGACATGCCAACGGAAGGTTCCCCACAATGCCCTACATAGGCCCAAGACCTATATGCATTACTTACTGTGGTTTTTTGCTTACTCTCTGCTATGTGATATAAATATATTGTTGAAAGTGTCAAAAAGGCCTACAGAGACTTCCATGAATAGCAGTGATAAGAAAAAGAGAAAGCATTTATGTTTATCTATAGCACAGAAAGTCAAGCTGTTGGAGAAACTAGATAGTGGTACAAGTGTCAAATGTCTTACAGAAGAGTATGGTGTTGGAATGACCACTATATATGACCTGAAGAAACAGAAGGATAAGCTGTTGAAGTTTTATGCTGAAAGTGATGAACGGAAGTTAATGAAAAATAGAAAAACACTGCATAAAGCTAAAAATGAAGATCTCGATCGTGTATTGAAGGAGTGGATCTACCAGCGTCGCAGGGAACACATGCCACTTAATGGTATGCTGATCATGAAACAAGCAAAGATCTATCACCATGAATTAAAAATTGACAGGAACTGTGAATATTCCACAGGCTGGTTGCAGAAATTTAAGAAAAGACATGGCATTAAATTTTTTAATATTTGTGGTGATAAAGTATCTGCTGATCACAAAGCAGCAGAGAAATGCATTGGTGAGTTCAGTGATGAGAAAGAACAAGGTGGTGACATTGAAAGATTCCATATGTCAAGTGAGAAAAAAAAGATACTCGACTTCCTTAAATATACAAAGAATATATATTCAGAGCCTATCAGTAAGCTGGAGGAAGAGGAAGCTAAAGAAATTTTTGACACTGATAAGGAAGCTCCAGTTGCTCATTCATTGACCAATAGTGAAATAGCAAAAATAGTTGTGAATCAAGGTTATTATGATAATAGCGGTGATGAAGATGCTGTTGATAACACTGAAGAAAAAGTGTCTATAGATGACATGGTAAAAATGTGTGATGGGCTTATTGAAGGACTAGAGCAGCATAAATTTATAACAGAACAAGAAATCAGGTCAGTT
This sequence comes from Carlito syrichta, assembly GCF_000164805.1. Lineage (NCBI taxonomy): Eukaryota > Metazoa > Chordata > Mammalia > Primates > Tarsiidae > Carlito > Carlito syrichta. The sequence continues at coordinate 192,937 of NW_007251272.1, forward strand.
TATAAAATCAGAGAGAGACTTCTAGGACAAAAATCATTGTTAATGAGGCAGATGACTCTGCAAGAAACATTTGAAAAATCCATACAACAGAGTGCCTCCTCATCTCTAGAGGACCCACTTCCTGGTCCCTCAACTGCTTCTGATGTTGCTTCTCACCTAAAACAATTAAAACACAGTGTACAGTAACTTTTTTTTTTTTTCGTGAGTTGGAGTCTCACTCGGTAACCCGGACTGGAGTACAGCAGCACACTCACGGCCACTCTAGCATCAACCTGCTGGTCTCTGGTGATCCTTTCATCTCAGCCTTCCAAATAGCCAGAACTACAGGCGTACACTACCATGCCTGGCTAATTTTTTATGTATTGTAGAGACGAGGTCTTGCCAAGTTGCCCAGGCTGGTCTCAAGCCCATGGGCTCAGGCAATCCACTCGCCTCAGCTTCCCAAAGTGCTGGGATTATAGGCTGAACCACTGAGCCCGGCCCAGTAACTCTTTAATCAAAACAGGATCACAGGTGGAGACCAAAAACCTGTCGTTGCTGTTAACAGCTGATACGTGTATTCTGGTGATGCTACTCTGCTGCTCAGTTACCCTAAATACATTGTTGGGTTTTTTTAACTACATTAATGGTACACCATATTTTTACTGTTAGAAACTTATGTGTGAATAAGTGTAAGAAAATGATTGCTTATCAGTAGCAAATAAATTCAGTCGGGAATGATGGTGATGCCAAATAGCCACAGATTGTCCACCTGGGTGGCTGAGATCTTTGCTTTCTGATGTTCAATGTACATAAACTTTGTTTCAGTACAAAATTATTTAAAAGTGTGTAAAAAAATTACCTTCAGCCTATGTGTATAGGGTGTGTATGAAACATAAATGAATTTTGTGTTTAGACATGGGTCCCATCCTAAGGTATCTCTTTGTGTATATGCAAATATTTCAAGCTCCAGAAAAATCTGAAATTTGAAACACTTTTGGTCCCGAGCATTTCAGATAAGGGATACTCAATCTGTACCACATAGTCTTGATTGCTGTAACTATATAATAAGCCTTGAAGTCAGGTGGACTGATTTTTCCCACTTCATTTTTTTCTTGAAATTGTTTTAGTTATTCTATATAGTTCCTTTGCCTTTCCGTATACATTTTAAAATAATCTTTATATCTAAGAAAATCTTGTTGGTAGATATGGATTGGTGGATTTATAAAAATAAATCTTGCTGGAATTTTGATAGAAATTGCATTAAACCTTTATATCAACTTGGGGAGGATTGACATATTTGCTACATTGAGTCTCCCATTGTATGAACACAGTAAGTCTTACCTTGTATTTATATCTTCTTTGACTTTTTCCATTAACATTTTGAGGTTTTCAGCATACAAATCCTATACATGTTTTGTTAAGGCTAATATGTGTTTATTTTAATTTTTAACAAAAAAGTTCAAAAAATAAAAATTTTAAAAATAGAAAAAAGCTTTACAGTAAGAATATAAAGAAAATATTTTTGTATAGCTGTACGTTGTATTTGTTTTAGGCTAATGTTATTACAAAAGAGTCAAATTTTTAAAAAATTTTAATGTTTATAAAGTAATTAGTTAAGGTTAATTTATTATTGAAGAAAGGAAAGTATTTTTGAAATAAATTTAGTGGTACCTAAGTGTACAGTTTTTATAAAGTCTACAGTAAATTAGTCAGGTCTGGTGGGACATGCCTGTGGTTCCAGCTATTCGGAGGGCTGAGGTGGAAGGATCACTAGAGCCCAGCAGGTCGAGGCTGTGGTGGCCATGAGTGTGCCACTGCACTCCAGCCTGGGTGACAGAGTGAGACTCTGACTCAAAGAAAAAAAAAAAGTCTACAGTAGCGTTCAGTAGTGTCCTAGGCCTTCACATTCACTCACCATTTACTCATGGGCTCCCCCAGAGCAACTTCCAGTCTTGCAAACTCCATTCATGGTAAGTACTCCATACTGATACACCATTTAAAAAAAATCTTTTATACCATGTTTTTACTGTACCTTTACTATGTTTAGATCCACAATTGTGTTACAGTTGCCTACAGTATTCAGTATAGCAACATACTGTACAGGTTTGTAGCCTAGGAGCTATAGGCTATCATGAAACCTAGGTGTGTAGTAAACTATACCATCTAGTCTAGGTAGGTAGTAGACTGTACCATCAAGATTTGTGTAAGCACACTCTATGATGTTCACACGATGAAATCGTCTAAGGACTCATTTCAGATAAGGGATACTCAATCTGTACCACATAGTCTTGATTGCTGTAACTATATAATAAGCCTTGAAGTCAGGGCTATTGTTAAGTGATGCATGACTGTATATAAAGTGAGTTTCTTATAGGGAGCATATAGCTGGTTCATGCTTTTTTCCCATCCTGCCAGTCTTTATCTTTTAGTTGGTATATTTTTACCATTTAGATTTATTGTAATGTTAATATATTAGGTCTGACCTTTTATTTTGTGTTTATTCTGTGTATTTTTTCTCTGTTTTCTTTTTCTTGCCTTCCTGTGCTCAGCATCATTAATCATCAAGGAAATTTAAATTAAAACCACAATGAAATGCCATTATACACTTACCTGAATGGTTAAAATTTAAATGACTGACAACATCAAGTGTTGGCAAAGTTGTATTGCAAACAGAACTCTTCTATACTGTTGGTGGTAGTGTAAAATGGCACAAACACTTTCAGAAATGGTCTGGCATTTCTTTTAAAACTAAACACCAACTCTGTGACTTAATTTTAATCTTTGGAATTTACCCACAATAAATGAAAATATACCACACAAATATTTATACAACAAAGTTCACTGCAAATTTATTCATAATACCCTAAACTAGAAACAACTCAAGTATCTATCAAGAAAAGAATGGATATACTGTGGTATTTTCATACAACATAATACTACTCAGCAATTAAAAATGAACAAAGTATGCATTTCATGAATAGCATAGCATATGGCTCATAACAGTCTCAAGTACTATGACTATACTAAGTGCACCATGCATTTTATCTTATTTAATTCTTCCAGCCCTGTGAGGTAGTTGCTATTATTATTGCTAAGTGTTTTGTATATGTTTCTTAATTAATCCTTTATAACTCTGTGAGGTAGCATTCTAACACAAAATTTGTGTACAGAAATGCCATTTAATTCTGATGCTAATCACTTACAGTTAGCATCAGACTCCATAGGCTTAAAGGGCGGAATCCCCGATAAGACTATCCTCACACCAGCTGCACTTTTGACCAACTGACTGCAAATTCAAGGGTTCACATGACTCCCTAGATTGAATAATTTGCTAGAATGACTCACAAAACTCAAGTGCAGTATACTTATGATTGTAGTTTTGTTGTAAAGGACACAAATCAGGACCAGTTAATTGAAGATACTCACAGGTGGAGCCTGGAGGATTCGGAATGCAGAGCACCCATGACCTCTTCCCATGGCATCAAAGTCACACAGCTAGACCTAAAAGAACTAGGACTTAAACGTAGATATATCTGAACACACTCTTGCTACTCTACTACATTTATTGTTTGAAAGTAGTTGCCATATGCTGTTTTCCAAATGAGTAGATCAACAGAAAAAGAACAGAGATGATTCTGAAATTTCTAACTTGTAGGGACTGAGTATGATCACAAGACCTTTTTGAGAACCTCGTTGGTCCTAGATATTTATTTTGTAGGTTCTATTCCATATTAAAATGTTTATATTCCATGTCAAATATATCTTAGCTGAAAAAATGTTGAAATTTAAAAAATTTTTCTTTGGAAATAGTTTTGCTCAAGTTATCATAGGATTTGATTTCATGGCAATCATAGTCCATAGGTGGGATGTTTGCAAAGTGAGAAATTTGAACTTATAAGTTGTTTTCAAATATCAAATACTTATGAATACCAATGTATTTGTTCAGTACTGCCCAAGCTGCTATAGCAAAGAGACCGCTAAATACAGTGGGAGTACAGAGCTGGTCATCCAAGGCTGGCATGTCATCTCTGCCCTCCTCAACACAAGGCTTCTACCTCAGTATCCAACTCCAGCATTTGCCTTAAGGTCTGCGTCACTGCCAGGGACTGAGCAACCAAATTGCACAGTGGCAGGGAGCATGATTCACATACACTACGATGCAAATGTGCCCCCTGGAGTTGTCCAGTGCAGTAGCCCTGACCAGTGTGTAGGGAAAAGATGAAGAGCCCATCCTATGACTTGTACATGTTAGGATACAGATAGGGTGAGGGTGGAGATGCAGATGGAGAGGGGCACAGCACCACCGGAGCCAGCATGCTGGAGGTGAGTGCTGACAACCCAGAGATCCGAGTAATGCAAAGAATTGCAACATACAAAGAGGTGAAAGAAGAAAAGATTTATTTAAGAAATGTTCACTTTCCACAGACAGGAAGCAGGCCTACACTCTAGATGAGTGTGGCTCTGTAGCCCCGGCTTAAATCCTTTCCCTTGGAGATGTTGCAGTCAGGTAGACATGACTGCCGTGACTTCCTTATCAACCACCTGTGAATGTCTTGGAGACTCTGTGACACAGAGACCCATTAATGTCTGTCCATATTATCATAGCTCCTAGAGAAGGGTGTGAAGTGGATTCTAGTGCTCCTGTACCTTCCCGAATGACATTCCTTAGAGCTAATGGAGGGTGCAGTTTCCCTTATCTCCTGTGCATTCCCAGTGGGTAGCTTCGGGGGAACCTTGGCTTCTCTGTAAATAGCACCTAATCTACTGGAAGATCAAATCCTCACCTGCTCCCCTCTAAGCTGTCACAAGTCCTGCAATCTGCATAATTTTGTAATTACAAGTTTCGTGACTTCTACAATCCTTGCCCAATGCATGATGTCTTAGGTCTTGTAAATTCCCTTTACTCGAGGCACGTCTGATTGCCACTGTGAGATCCTCTGATACCTGGCACCAGAAAGTCTGTTTCTGAAAAGACAAAGTCAGCAAGATTAATCTTTACCTAAAGTACGCATTTCTCCAAAACATAGCTTCTACTTTTTCCTCATCGTGTCAGGTTTTAAGAACAAGATAGAAAAATGGCTTCCAGCTCTCGGTCTGTCCTTTCAGTACTCACTTCCCATGTCCAGAACTTAATCACATGACCACATCTACCTTCAAGAGAGACTGGGATGTATAGCCTTTTGCTGAGTGACCTTCTACCTATCTAAAATCCAGGATGGGGGCACACCTCATCGATAAGGGTAACTGCATGGTGAATATTTGTATACCTAGCCCTGAATTGTACCCCACCATTTTAAATAAAAATTAAAAGAGGAGCGCCGGGCTCGGTGGCTCAACCTGTAATCCCGCGCCTTTGGGAGGCTGAGGTGAGTGAATTGCCTGAGCCCGCAGGTTCGAGACCCGCCTGGGCAGCGAGACCTCATCTCTACAATAAATCAAAAAATCAGCCAGGCGTGGTAGCGCATGCCTGTAATTCTGGCTACTTGGAAGGCTGAGACGGAAGGATCACCGGAGCCCAGCAGGTTGAGGCTGCGGTGGCTGGGAGCGGCCACTGCACTCCAGTCTGGGTGACTGAGTGAGACTCCAACTCAAAAAAAAAAAAAAATTAAAAGAGGAAAAATAAAAAATAAAACCCAGGAGTTCTATTCATCAAGGAAGAAAGGTATCTGTAGCAGTCATTGTCATAATTAAATTTAACAACTAATGAAGTTGGTTTAAATTTACATTGTAGACATTTAATTAAATATTTTTTTAATTTTTATTTTATAATTTTTATATCTTGGATTCTATTTTTTAAAAATGAGGGAGGGCCGTTCTTAAACATTTTTTAGGCCCTTGAAAAGCTTGTTAGCTCCAGGTGTTATGTCTAATGGCTACAAGATCTCTGTGGATGATGAGGCCACTAATTGGAGAAGGAACACGGGGTGGCTGTGATCTGTCTGCCTGGCCCTCCTCGGCAGGAAGGCAGTCCCTGCAAAGGGGGAGTGACTAGATTCTGTGTGCAGTTTGTGGGACTAATGAAGTATGGACTCTCAAGCAAATATTAACTAATCCTTATGTAGCTAGTGAATAGTCCATGGGGATGGCAGTGAGGGTAAGACAGGAAGTGAGGAGAGAGGCGTGAAGGGGATGACAACCAGAATGAGGCTGGGGTCAAGAAATTGGGAAGGGAGACAAAATAACATGGGCAAATGTATACAATGGTAGGTGACAGAGCAGATTACAAAAGTCATTGTGAATCATCAATAGCAGTGCTGTTGTTTAAACAGCATCTTAATGGCCCTAGAGCTCCTTTGGGGTAAGTAATACATAGCTGTATCCCCGGATCCCCCACCTAGCTTAGTGCCTAATGCCCAGTAAATGTGGAATAAATATTTGCAGAATGAATGAATGATCCGGTAAATAACTTGCTGTGTGTTCTTGGACCAACACTGGTGACCAGAGGTCTTAAGCATAAAAGCATTAACAAAAACAGTGGATGAAGGTGGCCTCCAGGTTCCTAGTGACCTCAAATATTCAGGATATGAGGACTGATATTTGGCTACCATCACCCTAAAAAGTGCACCTCATAGCATGCTGAATCAAATCTAAACCCACAAGTCTCAGCTCAAAGACTGTCTCCTGTACAATGCCTCCTCCTTCTCTTCCCTCAACACATCATCAGTTCCTCTGTTGACACTATTTTGCCTTGGTTATTCTTTTTTTTTTTTTTTTTTTTTGAGTTGGAGTCTCACTCTGTCGCCCAGACTGGAGTACAGTGGCCGCTCCCGTCCACCGCAGCCTCAATCTGCTGGGCTCCAGTGATCCTTCTGCCTCAGTCTTCCAAGTAGCTGGAACTATTGGCGCACGCTACCACGCCCGGCTAATTTTTTGATTTATTGTAGAGATGAGGTCTCGCTGCCCAGGCGGGTCTCGAACCCGCAGGCTCAGGCAATCCACTCACCTCAGCCTCCCAAAGGTGCGGGATTACAGGCTGAGCCACCGAGCCCGGCTGCCTTGGTTATTCTGAGTTGGGTTCATCATTCCCTCAACTCCCAGGCCTATGACCTAAGAACACAGAGTAATAGCTAACACTTAGATGGTATTTATCATTTGTCAGGTGCCCTAGAAGCCTTAAAATCATCAGTGCATTTAAATTTTAATGACCCATAAAGTAAGTAATATTATTATCCTCATTTCAGAGTGAAGAAAACTGAGGCACAAAATATGTAATTGGCTTACCATTAACTGCTAGTAAGTGGCAGGGACAAGAGTCAAATCTAGTCAGTCAGTCTCCAGAGTACTTGGGCTTAACCATACCCCGTCTTATTCATCTTTAAATACCCTATAACAAACATCCCATGGTCAATGCATAGTAGGTGTACAGTAAATGTCTGCTGAATAAATTCTTTTTTTTGAGTTGGAGTCTCACTCTGTCGCCCAGACTGGAGTGTAGTGGCCACTCCCGGCCACCACAGCCTCTCCTGCTGGGCGCCAGCGATCCTTCTGCCTCAGCCTTCCAAGTAACTGGAACTACAGTCGTGCACCACCATGCCCGGCTAATTTTTTGATTTATTGTAGAGACGAGGTCTCGTCAAGTTGCCCAGGCAGGTCTCGAACCCACAGGCTCAGGCAATCCACTCACCTCAGCCTCTCAAAGGCGCGGGATTATAGGCTGAGCCACCGAGCCCAGCTGCTGAACAAATTAATAAACAAATGCAGTAAGCTAGAAAGCTGGATATCAGAAGGGCATGCAGTTCCCCTTGGTAATGATCATCTGCATATCGGGCCTCAACCTTTCCTCAACATATGGAGTTAATGGGTTGTGCCATCCATCCACTCAACCATCCATACACCCATACACCCATACACCCTTCCTTCCCTCCTTCCTTCCTTCCTTCCATCCATCCACCTATCCATCCATCCATCCATTGAGTAGTAACTGTCCTACCCTACCTCCCCACCCACCCCATATTGGATGTCAGGGATATAAAATTGAATTGGTTCAGAGATAGAGACAGATATATCCACAGAAAATGGTAGTACAGTGTGACATGAGCACAGAAGGCAGAGCCACTTACTCTACCCAGGCAGGGTCAGGGAACATTCTTAGTCTATGGGACAGAAATTCAATCTGGGGTTTTAAATCTCTAGGTCTCTAGTGGATCAGAGTCCTGCCTGACCCCAACCCATATAGCTGAAGACAGAACAGTCTGTCCCAGCTTCTGGCTGTGATCCTGCCTTGGAGACTCTATAGTTCTGTCCATGGTCTGAATCCTTGTGTTCTTGCTGGCTACCATGTCGGTAGATTGAGCCATACCCCTTTGGATGCTGATTCTGAGTGTTGACCCTCACTCTTTAGGGCCAGGCCCACAGATCCCATTATGTCACTTCTTTCCCCATTAGCATAGCTGGGGGGTTCAGCATGTCCCTATGCATGTGCTAGGATACAGACCTGGGACCTCTCAGTTCCCTGATTGTCAGTTTTATTGACCCTCTCCTCAGCCTCTAAGAAAAGCTCAGGTTAGACTAAGCAACAACTCAGGCTTGAGCAGGTCCCTCAAGGCTCAACCACGTTTGTGTAGACTCTGCTTGTCAGTGCTGGCCTGGCCTCAGAGATTATCCAGATCCCTGCCTATCCCAGAGCTCAGGAAAGAGCATATGGTGAGAGACAGAACTGGAACTCAGGGCTCCTGAACCTCATTCTGTTGTTTTTTCCATTACAAGGGAGTTTGAATTTTTTATATTTTATTTTTTATTTATTTATTTTTTTTTGAGTTGGAGTCTCACTCTGTCGCCCAGGCTGGAGTGCAGTGGCACACTTACAGCTACCCCAGCGTCGACCTGCTGGTCTCAGGTGATCCTTCTGCCTCAGTCTTCTAAGTAACTGGAATTACAGGCATGTGCTACCACGCCCAGCTAATTTTTTGATTTATTGTAGAGATGAGGTCTTGTGAAGTTGTCCAGGCTCATCTTGAACCGTGGGCTCAGGCAATCCTCTCATCTCAACCTCCCAAAGTGCTGGGATTACAGGCTTGAGCCACCACGCATGGCCAAAATTTGCTTTTAGTAATGGAACCATTCCCAGTGAAGTCTTACCATTATATAAATCAGGATGGTTCTTTGTAGTAGATGCAGACATCCAGAAGGTCACCTTCTTGGCCTCTGCCTCCCAGTCTCAGTCTTAAGACTCTTCTATTAAACCAGTCTTATTGTATGATCATTAACTCTCAACAGTGAAAGTTGGTCCAGTGAGATCTCAAGCCCATGCAGAAATGGTAGACACCTCCCTCTGGCCTGTTTCACCTACTTCCTTCACTTTCCACTCCGCAGTCAGAGACCTTTCAAAAAACCAAACCTTATCCAACAATATTTGTTAAGTGCTTTCATCACTCGAGGCACTGAAGTAGGAGCCAGAAGTGCAGTGACTGTAATAATCCTGATTATTTGAGGTAGATGGAGGAGCCAAAAGACCTGTTGACAAGCAAGCAAATCACTAAACAAAATCTGATGATAGAGCATGACACGGGAATGTGGTCTGAGACAATGTCCACAGAGCAGCTGTTCTGAACACGCTGAAGGACAAGCCAGTATCAGCCGGGAGAAGAGCTTTCAGCCAGAGAGAAAAGTCTGCGTTGAGGTGTAGAGTGGTGGCTTCAGGAAAACAAGAGAGGTTGGGTGATGGTGCTGGGAAATGAGGCCAGAGAGCTGCACAGAGGCCAGGCCATGGAGAGCCCTGAAGGTCACTTCCGGGTTATTGGTCTTTATCTTAAGAGCAAAGGAAATACAATTGAATGGTTTTTAAACAAGATAGTGACATGATGCCATTTATGTGTTAAGATTGAGCTGGTTGTGGCAACCCCCTCGGGTCCCCTCCCACCGTGGGAGCTTTTCTGTTCTCTCAATAAATCCTGCTTTCTCACCAAAAAAAAAAGATTGAGCTGGTTGTTATATGGAGAACAGGCTGGAAGAAGAAGGCAAGAGTAAAGCAGAGAAGTCTATTAAGAAGACACTGTTGGGCCATTGCCTCACTAGGCTCTGGTGTGGCCATGTGCTCTTTGAGCTATTGCTATCACCATGTTTCCTGGCTTTGACCTCCTCTCCTACCTTGGAGAGGTGAATTTCCTCTCTCTCTCTCTCTCTCTCTGTCTAATTTACTTTCTAAATAAAATATATTTTCTAATCTAAAAAAAAAGACACTGTTGTAATCCAAGTGAGAAATGATGCAGCCTTGGCTGCTGGAGGGAGAGTTGGTGGCAGTGGAGATGGAGAGTGGGAGAAATTTAAGATATGTTTTGGAGGTAGAATCCAAAGGACAAGCTGATGGATTGGATGTGGAGAGTGAGGAAGGGGAGGAATCAAGGATACAATACTCTCCATGGGCCTGGACAAGAGGCAAGAGGGCCCCCTCTTTTAGGCCCTGTGCTATAGAGGCATTATGTATCAACACACACACACACACACACACACACACACACACACACACACACACACACACACCTCCTTTTTTTTTAAGCCAGTCAAATTTCAGGCTCAGGAAAATGTTTCTCCACATGTCTTGCCCTACATACTCAAAAAAAAAAGAATCTTATATATTTTACATACAATAAAATGCACACATTAAGTGCTTAGTTTGAGGAGCTTGGACAAAAGTATACACCTATGTGACCATCACCCACTCAATCATGAATGTAACAGTTTCCATCATTTTCACAAACATGACTGTGTCTGAAGTTCACTGCTGCTGTCCACACCAGAGATGGCCACTGCTCTGGAGACACATCAATTAACTGGTCCTGTGGCATGCTCACGGCCACTGCAGCCTCCACCTGCTGGACTCAGGTGATCCTTCCTCTTCAGCCTTCCAAGTAGCTGGAACTACAGGTGTGCGCTACCATGCCCAGCTAATTTTTCTTTATTTATTGTAGAGATTAGGTCTCACCAAGTTGCCCAGGCTGATCTCGAACCCCTGGGCTCAGGCAATCCTCTCACCTCAGCCTCCCAAAGTGCTGGGATTATAGGTGTGAGCCACTGCACCTGGCCCAGAGAGTCCATTTTCTTGCTTCTTTTCAAGTTCTAATTTATGGTCTAGGAGAAACTCAGGAACGGTTCAGTATTTGCAACAGTTGCCCATGGCAGCTAATATATATTTTATATATTTACAATAAGTATTAAACAGCTCATCCTACTCTAACATTTGTTTATATGTAGGTCTAGTTGTAGCATGTGTGAAGAATAACACTAATTTTTATGGGCTTAGCTATAGCTTTAAGGAATTATGAAAATCACACTATAAATGGTAGTGACTTATACAATGAAATAAAAATATAACTTACAATATGTTTATCATTTCTGTCAATTCAATTTAATATATAAATATAATTATGTTCTGTACAATTGAGTATGTGTTCCTATAATATTTGACCATAATATATAAAATACATGATACATTTTTTTATCTATAATATTGCTTTAGCAAAGTTTTTCCAAATTAAAATGAATAACAACAACAAAACAGGCCAGGTGCAGTGACTTACGCCTGTTATCCCAGCACTTTGGGAGGTGGAGACAAGAGAATTACCGGAGCTTAGAGGTTCAAGGTCAGCCTGGGCAACTTGGTAAGACCTTGTCTCTACAATAAATCAAAAAAATTAGCCAGAAGAATCACCTGAGCCCAACAGGTCAAAGTTGCAGTGGTCATGAGCATGCCACTGCACTCCTGCCTGGGTGACAGAGTGGGACTCCAACGCAAAAAAAAAAACAAAACCCACAAAACAACAACAAACCCAATAACCTACAATGACTTCATAAAGGTTACTCTGTTTTGGAGCTTATTGTTCAAAATGTTGTGAAATATGTAATCATTTATGAATCATGTATTTCCTTTTACTCATATATTACTGTCCATGAACAGAATATCCATTAAATTCAGTTATCTTTGATATTTTGTCTACTTTTGATCATTAAAAAATGTTTTTTTGGTGAAAGAAGACCCAAGAGTACATACTATATCATTTCTGTGTTCTACGACCCCCCAATCCCTCTGCCTGGAATATCCTTTCACATCTTCTTCACAGGCCTTCTCATCCTTTGGGCCATCTCTCACGTCTCTGCCTCCTGAGGGTCCCTGCTCACTGCCCTGCCTTTCACGCCTCCTCCAAACAGAGGAGTGCACCCTGTGTTTACTTCTTTGTCTAGTTCACTAGCTTCCACCCTAGCTCCTCCAGATAAGGGACAGGGGCATGTAACTCTTGGGGCCCCACAGAGGCCCTGGCAGGGAGCAGTTTTCCAGTCAATGCTAAAGGAATAGGCGGTGAGACAGAGTCCTGACTGTGCTTACCACAGCCCCACCCTCACTCCGTAGCCTCTGTGCACATTGAGTCACAGATTTAAACCAACGAAACCTGGTCTTCCTGAAATAATAGGTTCTTTAACAGCAAAGAACACTCTTTCCACATTGCTTCCTACTCTCTCACAGCCTGAGAAAGAGCATACAGATGAAAAGAAGGGAAGAGCCTGATCGGACAGAATTGAACCTCAGCCTGGACTCTTGTGAGCTGGGTTACCTTGGGGAAGTCACTTAATCTTTCTGAGCCTCAGAATCTCAGGTATGAGAATGGAGATAATGGTGGATGTGAGGACCGAATGAAATACTGTGTACAAAAGTGTTTAATGATTACTAGGAGAAGGGGAGAGGGAGAATGAGAGTTACTGTTTAATGGGTACAGAAGTTCAGTTTGAGATGATAAAAACATTCTGGATATAAACAATGGAGACAGTGTCATAATAATGTAAATATCCTCAATGCCACTGAATTGTGTACTTAAAAACGTAAAAATAGCCGGGCTCCGTGGCTCAGCCTGTAATCCCGCGCCTTTGGGAGGCTGAGGTGAGTGGATTGCCTGAGCCCGCGGGTTCAAGACCCGCCTGGGCAGCGAGACCTCATCTCTACAATAAATCAAAAAATCAGCCGGGCGTGGTAGCGCATGCCTGTAATTCCGGCTACTTGGAAGGCTGAGGCAGAAGGGTCGCCGGAGCCCAGCAGGTCGAGGCTGCGGTGGCCGGGAGCGGCCACTGCACTCCAGTCACTCCAGTCTGGGTGACAAAGTGAGACTCCAACTCAAAAAAAAAAAAACAAAAACGTAAAAATGATCAACTTTACGTTGTGTATGTTTTACCACAACAAATAAATAAGCTGAATGAAAGAAGCCAGGCAAATCTCTTCCCTTTATCCACCCAAGAAAGGGCTCAGCATGGTTCCATATGTCTGAGTTTCCTTCTTCCTTCCTACTGGATTTCTGGGTTCCAGGGCCATGGCCAAGAGGCAGGATGAGGGAGAGCAGGACGGGTGTTGGGTGCGGAAGTGATTAAATGTTGAACGAGGATCTGGTCGTTGTGGGTCAAAGCCAGGATGGCCCACTGGGAAGGCCAGGCATGAGGAGGCGAACTGCCTCCCCGCCTGGAAGGAAGAAGGATGTCCGGGGGTCAGGGATGACACTAGTGTTTTTGGCCATGGGAGAGAAATGAGATATCTAAATTAAGGAGGAAAGGCGGGCGGAGTTGCAGGATGTCCATATTGGCCTATGTTGCAAAAATAAACACGCCTGGAAATAAATACAGACGTAAATAAATAAGTACAGATTTTTTTCTAAGCCCTCAACTCCACCTTCTCCATCCACTTTACCAAGGACAAGGACAACATAATAAGCTGAGAAGGGAAGCAAAGAGATTTTCGATTCCGGCTGCTCTGGGGAAATTGCAAACTAGGGCTGACGCTTTCTTTGTTTCTTTTCCATTATGAAAAATACCTTGCCTGACATGGGCACCCTGCCACCATTGGGAGAACCGTGAGAATCCGGTTTGTTCCCAAAACACTGCCATGGGGAAGTGAGATCAGAAGGGAACATTGCTTCCCCCCCAAGGCAGCCCGGACCAAAAATAAATAAATGAATAAGTGATAAATAAACAATGTCCTGGAAGAAACACTGAAGTGGCTTCTTGTCTGTCGCGTTCACATCCTAGCTGGGTGCCCTGCAGCAAGTCACTTTCCCTCTCTGTACTTCAACTGTTTCATCTGCAAAATGAGAGGAGGTTCCAGACAACCTCTGAGGGCCCTTCCATCTCAGATAATATCTCTAATATTCTATGAGTCTAGGATATACTCTTTTCCAGCCCTTGAAGATAGAACAAGGAGAGCTGGAAAGGGGAAAGAAAATGCTGAGCTGGGTGGTGGAGCTGAATATCCCAGAGTAAGAAGAGAATCTGAGAGGTCACCGCACTCATCTGTTATCCATCCATTCATCCATCCATTCCTTCGCTCACCTGTCTGTTCATTCATTCATCCATCCAGTATTTTTACCTGAGCCTGGACCTGTGTAGGGAAGTGAGGACCAGAAATGGATCAGACTCAGTCCCTGCTTTCACAGAGCTCACAGTCTAGGGGACTTGGGGGTGAAGTAGGTAAATAAGTGATAATGTTACCAAGGACTATGATGTGGGGACTGAACTTGATGGGCTGCAGAATGGACAGACTTGCTCAGCTTAAGGAAGCCAGGAAAGGCTTCTAGACAAAGAATCTACTCAATAAGAAGTTCATCAAGGCAGATAAAGGGGGAAACAGCAGAACAGCGTATGCATAAGTACTGCTCTGTGATTTAGTCATTCCAGTCCCTGGGCACCAATGTCCTGTCTGACAGCAATTCAGGTATAAAGACATTCCAGGGTTTTGGAAATGATTAGACCAGAGTTTCTAACACCTGAGACCCCCTGGGGTTAATCAATGTATTATTAAGAGCCTGAAACTTGGCTATGAAAACTTTTAAATGTTAGATTTTATTGTGGCAGTAATGCAAACAAGTTAAAATAAGCATGTTCTAAATTGTCTGCAAGACTGCCACCTGCCATGGCACTTGGGTATTGACTTTGTTCGTGATCACTTTGGGGCCTGATAGTGCTACATTAATTGTTATAGTCTCACCAGGAAAAATAGGGAAGCTATAACTTAGTGTAAATGATACTTCTGTGCCAAGTGAAAATCAAATGGGATCTTGGTGCACTGTCAAAATGAAGATTTTCCAGAAGTTTGATCCTAGAAGTATGATGGGAGCTGCCTACAGCCTACACTGTTACCGGTATTTCAGACTCAAAAGGACTTGTGCCATAGCAGCCTGAGTACCATACTCAGATTTCAAATGGCAGCTCAATTTCAGCAAAGCAACATCTTCTGACATACTAAATTGAAATGTTTATTTGGATTTTATAGGGTGAGTAGTTTTGTTTATTTCTTTGGTTTAGAGTTGTAGAACAGCCGTTAGCATAAGGAATTTATACTGATCTTTGTGCTTATAAACACATAAATATTGTTAAAATAAAAATAATTAGAGTTAATTTTGGGGTAAGTCTGTAAGAATTTTAAA
This sequence comes from Carlito syrichta, assembly GCF_000164805.1. Lineage (NCBI taxonomy): Eukaryota > Metazoa > Chordata > Mammalia > Primates > Tarsiidae > Carlito > Carlito syrichta. The sequence goes on from NW_007251272.1 coordinate 208,314, forward strand.
CTTGAGTTTGAGAAACATTCTGTTAGCTGCTTGATGAGCAATTCTCATTGTTTAGAGTGTCTTGCTTAAGTTTAATGGGAACCTTTCGTGTTGCCACCTGAGGTCAGAATGACCTCCAAAAAGATGAGTCATAACCTATTATCATATGGTTCAAAAAAAGTTGCAAAGGGCCTCTAGGAGATAACTGTATCTTTCAGGGTTAGGCACAGCTGACATGTACCTTGCCACTTTCCACTGCCTCTCCTATGGCTTACCCTCTGCGGCAACCATGCGGTTGATATCCTGGTAGGGTTTACTAAACAACTAGGGCACAGTCCTAAATCTCTCCAAGCTCCAGTTTCCTCTAAGAGTTGTTGTGAGGATTAATTGGACAAGAGCTGAAATACAATAATAATAGTCCTAATAGTCACAACACATTTAGTATACAACACATTTCCTACTTTATCTTGTTTAATCCTCCCCCTCAACAACAAGTCTGCATGGAGATAGTTTATCTCAATTTTATAGCTGAAGAAACAGGTTTAGAAAGGTGAAGGGAGCCGGGCTCGGTGGCTCAGCTTGTAATCCCGCGCCTTTGGGAGGCTGAGGTGAGTGAATTGCCTGAGCCCGCAGGTTCGAGACCCGCCTGGCAACTTGGCGAGACATCATCTCTACAATAAATAAAAAAAAATTAGCCGGTCGTGGAAGCGCACACCTGTAGTTCCAGCTACTTGGAAGGCTGAGGCGGAAGGATCGCCGGAGCCCAGCAGGTCGAGGCTGCGGTGGCCGGGAGCGGCCACTGCACTCCAGTCTGGGTGACAGAGTGAGACTCCAACTCAAAAAAAAAAAAAAGAAAGGTGAAGGGAATTTGCTCAAATAGCTGAATTGGAACTTAAACCTAACTCTCAAACATGCAAATTGCCTTTGCTGAGATCACGGAGCATGGATCACTCACTCTCTGTCCCTCACTGGTGGAAATCCTACCTGCCTTCTTAAACCCGTACCAGAATTAAACTTTCCTCTTGTCCTTCCGTTTATACCTTTTGCTTGACCTCATGGATCACAGGAATTTAATCTAGCTTTGAATCATACAGGGTGAGTTTACCCAGGACACACCCCTGGGGGTGGGGGCAATGGAGAGGGATGGGGGCAGATTATCAGGGGTCTGGGAACAATCAAATGTTCCCTGGTTCTGAGTCCCCACCCAGTGAAGTCACCCATATCTAGAGCCTCTTCTCAGAAAATCCCCACCACTCCTTTTCCTTGGCCAGGTCCCCAGGGACTCATTTAGGAGTTCACTATATTGAATGAATTGGAGCCCAGAGATTTGGGTTCCAGCCCTTGTCCTGCCAACTACAGTGTCAGACTTGGAAAAGTCATTTTAGCTCATTGGCCATCACACTCTGGAAAGGGGTGGGAGCGTGTGTAGAATGGGTGCTTGGTGAAGTCCTATCAATCTTTAAGTCTATGTTTTTAAAGCTGAAGCCAGAGCATGAGACCTATGGCCAGATTAAGTTTCCTGGAGCAGGATATGTCCTGAGATTACGTCTATTGTAGTGTGTGTTCATGAATTGTAGCAAGAAGGGGGAAAAAAGCAGATATTGAAAACAAAATTTACCATAGTCATGTTTGCCTTCTGGGGAATGCCATATTCATCAGTAGAAACAAGCAAGATTTTGTTTGTCTGAAAAATACTGTGATGGACTTTTTGGCTGTGAAAGGTGAGACTTTCTCCCTCACCCTACTTTTGGTACAATTAATTTTTAATGACTTGATTTTATCTTCTTTGCTAGTTTATTAGATACAACTCTTTGTTTTGTTATTTTCATGACTGCTTTAGGGTTTAGAGTATACATCCTTAACTTTCACAGTCTATTTTTTTTTTTTTTTTTTTTTTTTTGGCTGGAGTCTCACTCTGTTGCCCAGGCTGGAGTGCAGGGGCACAGTCACAGCCACCACAGCCTCTGGCGATTCTTCCGTCTCAGCCTTCCAAGTAACTGGAATTACAAGCACGCGCCACCATGCCTGGCTTGTTTTTTGATTTATTGTAGAGATGAGGTCTCGCTAAGTTGCCCAGGCTGGTCTCAAACCCATGGGCTCAGGCAACTCTCTCACCTAAGCCTCCCAAAGTGCTGGGATTATAGGCATGAGCCACCATGCCTGACTGCACGGTCTATCTTTAAATGATACTATGTCATTGCACATATAGTATAGGAATTGTAAAATAGTGTATTTCCATTTGTTTTCTCCCACCCTTTGTGCTTATGCCGTCACACATCTTGTTTTTGTATATAATTTCATACTACCTTGTTATTTTTGTTATACAGTTAATTTTGTTTTAAAAACATATGTAAGACTCTTATATATTTACCCATGTAGATAGCATGTCAGGTGCTCTTCACTCCCCTATAGAGATCCATATTTCCATCTGGCATAACTTTTCTTCTTGCAGAAGAAATTTCTTAAATCAGCCGGGCGTGGTAGCGAGTGCCTGTAGTTCCAGCTACTCGGAAGGCTGAGGCGGAAGGATCGCTGGAGCCCAGCAGGTCGAGGCTGCGGTGGTCAGGAGTGGCCACTGCACTCCAGTCTGGGCGACGGAGTGAGACTCCAACTCAAAAAAAAAAAAAAGAAATTTCTTTAGCATTTCTTGCAATATTTGCTCCTGGTGATGAATTTTTTGTTTTTATATGTCTGAAAACAACTTTGTTTTGATTTTAAAAATGATATTTTCACTGGGAATAGAATTCTATGTTCACAATTATTTCATTTTTATTTGTTCAGTATCCTGAAGATGTTGCTTCACTGTCTTCTCACTTGCATTGTTTGCAACAAAAAAAGTCAGTTGTGATTTACCTTTGTTCCATTGTATGGAACATGCCTTTCTTCTCTTGCTGCTGTCAATAGAGTCAGGCACTGCATGATGGATGTTTTGGTCAATGATGGATTGAATATACAATGGTGGTCCTATAAAGTTGTAATGGAGTTGAAAGCTTTCTATCCCCCATTGACACCAGAGCCACCATAACATTGTAGCATAATTACTTTTTAAGAATTAATTTAGAAACATCTGTCTGGAGATGGGGAGACACCAATTATCAACAAGGGGGCCTGAATGAAGCATATTTGCCTAATCCTTAACTGTACCCCACAATATCAAAATTAAAAATATCGATTATAAAAAAAAATTTAGTGTAACCTAAGTATGCAGTGTTTATAAAGTCTACAGTAATGTTCTAGGCCCTCCCATTCGCTTACCTCTCATTCACTGTGAGCATGCCACTGCCATCCAGCCTGGGTGACAAGAGTGAGACTCCAACTCAAAAAAAAACAAAAAAAAAACCAAGTGACAGATTTCAACATGACTTAATATAGTAAAAAGGCAAATTTCTGCCTAGGTAATCATGACAAGGGCAAGAAAACAACTGGACCCTTAGGACAACTGGGTAGCTGCAATCTCCCAGGATTCTCTTACTCTCTGACTCTCATCTACTTCTTCCCCATCTTAAATAATTTATTATTTACATGTTTAATATACAGAAAAGTTGGAAGATTTGTACATGCATCTACCACCACTTAGATTTTACAACTGTTAACATTTTTCTAGATTTAATTGAGCACATGTGTATTCATCCATTTCTGTTTTATTTTGCACATTGGATTTTTATCAGACTAGCTTCCCCCAATAGCCAAAATTCTCATTTCAGAATTCATAGCTTTAATTTTGCAGCTCTGGTTCAAAATATCCTATGGCAGGATTCAAATTCTCTAATTTGGGATGCACACAGGACCCCTGGACTAACTAAGAGGAAGGTATATGGTAATGGGCAGCTCCCATCAGTATTTCATGGTGGGCATGAAAGGAGAGGCAGGAAAGGGAGGGAAGCCAACAAAACAATACAGGTGTGATAAAGGCTGTGACAAAGGAAGCAGCAGGGGATGGAGGGAATGCAAAGGGAGACATCAAATCCAGTTGGGGTAGTCAAACATGGCTTCCTCCAAAGGAGGTAATTCCTGAACTGCATGTCAGAAGACATGGGAAGTTACGCATTGGAAGAAGACTGGAGACAAAAGAGATCATAATGTTCAAGGTGCAAAGTGGTTAGAGAGTCTAAACTAAGAAAAGAAAAATTATATCGTCACACACAAGTGCTCCACTGTTGAAATACTTCATGGGATAACCGGTAGTGAACTGGCTGTAAGAGCTGATTGTATGAATGTTAGTAGTTTACAATCGGCCATAGTAGGTGCCTTCACACCATGGAAATCAACAAACCAACAGATAAGGGTTTTTTTTTTTCTCAGAGACTGGTTCAATATTTATCAGCACCTCTAGTCTCAAGCCATAAACACTTGAAATGACTATTATATCCTCTCCTGGTGTTCTCTCATATTCCTATTATAAAAGTTTCTCTTGTAGATTCTTTCCTCTGAAGTTTCATTCATTCCACAAACCTATCGACATGATGCCATGCTTGTGATGAGTGCTACAATATGACACCACCAAGAAGCCATGGTACCCGCTATCACATAATCTCAGGAAGCCAGAGCCAGTGCCCTTGTTCTCCTTCTGGACTTTGGCAGACCATTTTACCAGGAACTTTAAAGTAGACAGATGGCTATCAGGAAAGAAAGGTTCCTTTGCCTGTGGGATTGTTTTAGCTTTAAAAAAAAATAATCCATTAACATTGATGGAGTCATAGCTGGCTCCAGGGTGCCTCCTGTCTCGCTCTCACAGGAGGTTACAATAGTGGTTGGCAAACTTTCCAAAGTACTCCACCAAGTCCATGTGTGATTATTACTCCATTTAAGTTTTCTTTTCCCTGCAGTGGTGGGTTCAGATTATCTTCACTATTAACAATTGCATGTCAAATACCCACTGAACTAAGCTGAGATGACATACTTCTTGTCCTCGAGGGGAGTCAGAACCCATTAATAGCATATAAATAAAAATAAAAGCAAAAATAAATAAGAATAGTACTTAGAGTGTCATAAGAATGGAAGGAAGTATTTAATACCTCCATACTGTGTTATGTTTTCACTTTTTTTTTTTTTTGAGTTGGAGTCTCACTCTTTGGCTCAAGCTGGAGTACAGTGGCACGCTCACGGCCACCACAGCCTCAGCCTGCTGGGCTCAGGCAATCCTTCCACCTCAGACTTTCAAGTAGCTGGAACTATAGACTTGTGCCACCATGCCCTGCTAATTTTTTTATTTATTGTAGAGACAAGATCTCACCAAGTTGCCCAGGCTGGTCTCAAACCCCTGGGTTCAGGCAATCCTCTCGCCTCCACCTCCCAAACTGCTGGGATTACAGGCTTGGGCCACACGCCTGACTTGTTCTCACTTTCTTGATGGTGTTCTCTGAAGCACTTATGCTTTAAATGTTGATGATGTCCAGTTTATCTATTTTTCTCTTGTTTTAACTTTTTGTGTTACATCTTTGAAATATATATATATATTTATACAAGTACCTTTAAGATAATTTAAGAATGAAGGAGTACTGGTGTTCTATTTGCTTTTGAAAGTAAATATATTTAAGATAAATAAGATATTTTAAAAAGAATGAAGGAGAAGAAATATGCATTTATACTACCTTTTATAATTACATTTGTTGGTACTTTGTGCTTTTTCCATATAAAGTCCATTGCTTTTATCCTGAAGAACTTCCTTTAGCATTTCTCATAAGGCAGATCTACTAGCAAAAAATTCTCTTTTGTTCATCTTAGGATGTATTTATTCCACCTTCATTTTTGAAAGATAGTTTTCCCGGTTATAACTTCCTGGTTGACAGTATTTTTCTTTTAGCACTTTGAATGTGTCATCCATTGTTTTCTAACTTTGATTATTTCTTATAAAGTGTCATCTATTGGGGTTCTAATCTTATTGGGGTTCTCCTGAATGCGATAAGCTATTTGCTCTTGTTTTGAAAATTCCTTCCATGTTTCAGCACTTTGGCTGATATATTTAAGTGTGCATCTTTTTGTATTTATCCCAATTGGAGCTCATTGAGCTATGTAAATATATAAAGTTTTTTTTTTCATTGAATTCAGGAAGTTTTTAGACATTATTTCTTCAAATATATTTTTCTGTTCCTTTTTCTCTCTCCTCTCCTTCTGGAACTGCCATCACACATATTTTAGAGCACCTACTAGCAACCCATATTCTCTGAGGCTCTGTTCACTTTCCTCAACTTCTTCTTTTTTTTTTTTACTAGGCAAAGAACTTTATTAATTTTTGTTTCAAACTTTATTCCCAGGCTTCTTCAGCTTAATTAGCTGTAAAGAATGAGTTGTGTATAAGCAAAAACTGAAAAGAGCTGCAGTGTCCAAGGAGCTTGGG
>NW_007251272.1:214737-224194 GCF_000164805.1 Carlito syrichta
CTCCTCTCCAGTAGCCAGTGACGCTTTTCCATCCACAGATTGTTTGGGCAGAGCTCAGCCAGTCTCCTTAAACTAGTCAGACTGTCTGCACCAAGCTGGTTTAAGATGCTGGGTAGCATTTCTGTCCGCTGCTTTGTCTCAGCATGGCCTGTAATGGTGAAAGTGTTCGCTGCCAGAGATGACTGAACTTTAGGGTTGTTAAAGTGAATAACTGTTCCTTGGTTTGTAAACATGTTCACCTCTTCAATACCAGAGATATTGTTTACCCCTAACTTCTTCAAGGAGAACTGAAGTTTTTATCATCTGCTGTAGCTGTTCTATGAACCACCTTCTTCTTTCTGTGAGCAGTTCCTTTCCCATCAATGCACACTTGTGCCTGCAGTTTGGCGAGTTTTTCCTGGTTCATGATGGTTTCTTTCATCTTGTCGGAGCGGAAAAGGGACTGGCGGGGGACTAGGGTTGGAGCTCAGGGGTCTCAGCTGGACCAGCTGAGATTAGGCGCACACACGCGGGGACGCAAGATGGCCTTTTGTTTTTTTTTTTGAGTTGGAGTCTCACTCTGTCGCCCAGACTGGAGTGCAGTGCCCGCTCCCAGCCACCGCAGCCTCGATCTGCTGGGTTTCGGCGATCCTTCTGCCTCAGCCTTCCAAGTAGCCGGAATTACAGGCATGTGCTATCACGCCCGGCTGATTTTTTGATTTATTGTAGAGATGAGGTCTCACTGCCCAGGCGGGTCTCGAACCCGCGGGCTTAGGCAATCCACTCACCTCAGCCTCCCCAAGGCGAGGGATTACAGGTTGAGCCACCGAGCCCAACTTCCTCAACTTCTTTCTCTCTGTTGTTTAGACTGCATAATCTCTATCTTCAGGTTTGCTGATTCCTTTTTCTGCTAGTTCAGACCTACTCTTGAACTGCTCTAGTGACCGTTTCATTTTTGTTACTTTAATTTTCAACTCCAGAACTTCCATTTTGTTGTTGTTTTTTTTCTCTTTATTGATATTTTCCATTTGATGAAACATTGGTATCATATCTTCCTTTACTTTGAGGCAGGGCACTTCTGAAAATGCAGAAAAAACAGAAAAAGGGGAAATAAGTTATTTTCTGCTTCTTTGTGCTTTCTCTTTCTTTCTTTCTTTTTTTTTTTTTTTGAGTTGGAGTCTCACTCTGTCACCCAGACTGGAGTGCAGTGGCCGCTCCCAGCCACCACAGCCTCGACCTGCTGGGCTCCGGCGATCCTTGCACCTCAGCCTTCCAAGTAGCTGGAACTACAGGTGCGCGCTACCACACCCGGCTGATTTTTGATTTATTGTAGAGATGAGGTCTCGCCAAGATGCCCAGGCGGGTCTCGAACCCGTGGGCTCATGCAATCCACTCACTTCAGCCTCCCAAAGTGCTGGGATTACAGGCTGAGCCACCGAGCCCGGCTTTGTGCTTTCTCTTTCATGGGCTTTTTAGTTTGGCAGGCTACCTGTTTAAAATTTTGGCAGGAACCAATCAGAATAGCAATCCTGTAAACCAATCAGCAAATAGGACATGTAAATGAGATGATTATGTAAAACCAATCAATGTGTAACATGTAAGACTACCAGTAGCCCCAAGCTATGGAAAATCCAATCAAATTGTATGGTGTCGATATGTTACCTTATAAGAAAGACAAAGGGCACCATACAATTTGATTAAGACAAAGGGAGCCGGGCTCGGTGGCTCAGCCTATAATCCCGCGCCTTTGGGAGGCTGAGGTGAATGGATTGCCTGAGCCTGCGGGTTCAGGTGACCTTGCCTGGTGCCAGCAGACCATTTGATCCGTAGGGGACTAGCCCTCCCGGCATGCTGGGGTAAGGATTCCAGGAGCACAAACGAACCCTAGTGAGACCCAGGAACCAGTCAGGGGAGCATCATCCATCAGATTGGTAAGAATCCAGGTTTGATTTTGTAGACCTGCCCCTAAGAGGCAGAAGGGGAGCCTGATCACCTCCCAGAGTTGCCCGAGTAGTCCCACAGGGACAAAACTGCCCCTAAGAGGCAGAAGAGGAGCCCCATTACCTCCCAGAGTTGCCTGAGTAGTCCCACAGGGACAAAACTTTAAGGTGCTGGGAAGTGGGTTGGAGACGTTTTAAGAATGAGAGCGAATGAGACATCACCTGGTGGTGAAGTGAGTGCAGTAGTCCTGATTTGGTTTCGGTGGTGACTTTCTTTTCTTTTGAGTTGGAGTCTCACTCTGTTGCCCAAGCTGGAGTGCAGTGGCTGCTCCCGGCCACCGCAGCCTTGACCTGCTGGGCTCTGGCGATCCTTCCGCCTCAGCCTTCCAAGTAGCTGGAACTACAGGCACATGCTACCACACCTGGCTAATTTTTTGATTTATTGTAGAGAAGAGGTCTCACCAAGTTGCCCAGGTGGGTCACGAACCCGTGGGCTCAGGCAGTCCACTTACCTCAGCCTCCCAAGGCGCGGGATTACAGGCTGAGCCACCGAGCCCGGCTTGGGTGGTGGCTTTTATATGGCTAAATGGCAGGAGTAGGTTCAGGAAGTGGCCAGGCACGGTGGCTCATGCCTGTGGTTCCAGCTACTTGGAAGGCTGACCTGAATCGAAACATGGTCGGGGGTTTATACCAACTCACCTATTGACAGAAGGCACCTGAAATATCCCTTCAAGGGGTATGGCTGGAGATGGACGAAGCATGTGTCCATCCCTTCTCCCTTCCCATTCTTTCCTGTCTTGTGTGTGATTGTCGTCTCTTAGTGGGTGGAAATGTGTGGCAAACAGCAAGCTTATCCCCTTGGAGTGCGTGGTAAAGAATTTCAAAAGGGGATATTCAGGGGATTATGGGATCAAGTTAACTCCCAGAAGGCTTTGGACACTCTGTGAAATAGATTGGCCATCGTTTGGGGTGGGCTGGTCCTCTAAGGGGTCACTAGACAAAGAACTAGTTAGTAAGGTATTTAGGGTTATTGTGGGGGATCCAGGCCACCCTGACCAGTTTCCCTACATGGACTGTTGACAAGATGTAGTTCTCTCCTGACCACCTTGGTTAAAGGTTTGTTTAGAAGAAAACTATAAAGTCATGTTGGCCTGAGCAATGGCCCCCTCGAAATGCCGACCAGGATCGGGAAAGCCCATTCTGGCTGAGGAACCTGAGGAAAACCTCCTGTTTCATGCGCCACTGTACCCCCCACTGCTGCCTGCACCCCTGCACTTGCCACAGCTGGGGCCACGCCAGGAGCTGATCTCACCTCAGAATTCATCCCTTTTCTGAAGGCACCCCAAACACCCCTTGGACTGATTGCTGCCAGCTTCTCTTAACTTTGTTTAACACTGAAGGGCATCGCTGGATTACTCAGGAGGCTTTAAAGTGATTAGAGGAGCACCCCCCTGCAGGGACAATGAATGCTCAAGCCTACGCCCAGAATCAGTTCCCAGAGAAAAACCCCCAGTGGGATCCTAATGATGACCATGAATTTTGAATTCTTGAGCGCTATCAAGAGGCCCTTTTGGGTGGTGTGAGAGAAGGAGAGCAAAAGCCATGAACATGAGCAAAACCTCAGAAGTGCTCCAAGGCCTCAGAGAAAGCCCCAGCCAGTTTTATGAGGCTATGCGAGGCATTTCGCCTCTACACTCCCTTCAACTCAGAGGAAGCCGAAAATTGGAGAATAATTAATGTGGCCTTGTCAGTCAGGCTCATAGGAGACATCCAATACAAGTTACAAAAGTTGGAGGGCTGTTAGCCAGCTGATAGAGGTTGCAACAAAGGTATTTGTCAACTAAGACCAGGAGGCCTGAAGGGAAGCAGACTGAAACATGAGAAAGTAGACCAGCTTGCTACTGCCTTGGCAGAGCGACACACCCGGGGAGTTGTCCTGTCAGAATGAGACCGAGGTCCTGGTCAGGATCCAGACTGGCAGGGAGGCCAGCAAAATGGGCCACCCTGCCCGGTGATGAGATCTGGGCAAAATCAATGCACTGTTTCTGAGAAGGGCACTGGAAAAATGAATATCCAGAGCTGGAAGATTTTCGTCCAGGGAAGAGGAAGAGGCCAGGTGGTTAAGGGACAATACTAGCCTGCACTCCAACCATATGTGACCTCTGAGAGCAATTTTGTTGGTTTAGCAACCTTCTTTACCTGCTCAGATCTCAAGGATGCTTTCTTCTGTATCCACTGGGCTCCCCAGAGTCAACCGCTTTTTGCTTTTCAGTGAGAAAATTCTGAGAACAGTGACAAAGGCCAATCAACTTGGACTAGACTGCCACAGGGGTTCAAAAATTCCCCATCCATTTCCAGCACAGCATTAGCCTCTGTGTGCCAGTATGATTGTATGCTGTTCCAATATGTGGATGACCTGTTGCTGACTGGACAAACACGCAGGGACTGTATGGGAGGAACACAGCAGCTCCTCAATCTCTTATGGAAGGCCGGCTACAAAGTTTCAAAGAAGGCCCACTTTTGCCAAATACCTTGGCTTCCATTTATCCCAGGGGCAATGTCAACTTGGTTTGGAGAGAAAACAAACTGCTCCATTCCGGTTCGGGCTACCAGATGCCAGGTTTGTTCATTTCTTGGGGCCCCAGGGTTCTGTAGAATTTGGATACCTAACTTCTCAATACTGACAAAGCCTCTCTTTGAAGCCACAAACGGGGGGGGGGGACAAGAGCCTATGTTTTGGGAAGAAGCGCAACAAAAGGCCTTTCAGGAAATAAAGCAGGCCCTTGTTAGTGTACCCAGCCTGGGATTCTCCAATATATCTAAGCCTTTTTTCCTGTATGTACACGAACGTACTGGAATAGCAGTCAGGGTCTTAACCCAAATGCTGAGATCCTGGCACCATCTGGTAGCATATCTCTGCAAGCAGCTTGACACTTGCCCAAGGCTGGCCACCTTGCCTTCAGGCACTCGTTGCCACAGTCCTTCTAGTAGCAGAGGCTGACAAATTGACTATGGGACAAGAACTAACTGTCCGAGTACCACACTTGGTGTTGACATTAATGGAATATAAGGGGCATTATTGGCTGACTAATGCCCGGATGGTCAGATATCAGGGAGTGCTATGTGAGAATCCACACATCCATTTAGAAATGGTGTGGACTCTCAACCCTGAAGTTTTGCTGCCTACTGAGCCAGGTCAGCCCTGTCATGATTGCATCGAGGTCATGGACGAGGTATTTTCTGGCTGACCTGACTTGACAGACCAGCCTCTCAGGGATCCCAATATGGAATATTTCACTGATGGCAGCAGCTTCATAAGGGAAGGAGAATGGTTCGTAGGATACTCTATAGTAACCCTGTGTTCCACCACTGAAGTGAAACCTCTGCCAAAAGGGACTTCTGCACAAAAGACAGAATTAATTGCACTCACCCAGGCTCTCCAGCTGGTGGCAGGACTAAATGTTAATATATACACCAACTTCACCACTTTCCATGCACATGGGGCCCTATATAAGAAAAAGGACCTGATCAACTCAGAAGGCAAAGACATAAAATATGGTAAAGAAATTCCTGAACTGTTGGATGCTGTGTGGACCCTAAGAAGGTAGCCGTTATGCATTGCTGGGGACACCAGAAGAGAGACTCAAGAGTCTCTCAGGGAAACTGAAAAGCAGACAGAGAAGCAAAGATTGCGGTCTCCCAGGAAACAACAGTGCTGGCAACTTTTGCTGCAGCTTTGTTCCCAAGTCTGTTGGCAGAATGGGACCCCAATTATTCACACCACGAGTACATATGGTTCAAAACATAAGAAGGAGACTATCTTCCAGGTGAATGGTGGAAATTTAAGGATGGGCGAATCGTCATCCCTGAAGCTTTGGCCCCAACTTTTGTCAGGCAGTTTCACCAGGACACCCTTATGGGCCAGACAGCCCTTGAGACCATGTTAGGCCGATATTTTTTGTTTGTTTGTTTGTTTGTTTTGTTTTTTGAGTTGGAGTCTCACTCTGTCACCCAGACTGGAGTGCAGTGGCCGCTTCCGGCCACCGCAGCCTCGACCTGCTGGGCTCTGGCGATCCTTCCGCCTCAGCCTTCCAAGTGCCGAAACTACAGGCGTGCGCTACCACGCCTGGCTAATTTTTTATTTATTGTAGAGAAGAGTTGCCGGGTGGGTCTCAAACCGTGGGCTCAGGCAATCCACTCGCCTCGGCCTCCCAAAGTGCTGGGATTACAGGCTGAGGCACCGAGCCCAGTCCCCCCATTGTTAAGGGCATAAAGGACGATTTAAAAGAGGTGGTAATCTTGCTCTAAGACAGCAAATGCAAGCTCTTGGCTAGGCTCTCACTGCTATACATCATTGGGTTAGAGATCAGTTGCCTATAAGCTTAGCCACAGATGCTCACCACTTTAAACCAAGAGATGCTGTCTGGGTAAAGGAATGGAACACCCAGCCCTTAAAGCCTCTTTGGAGAGGTCTGTTTACTATCATTTTGTCCACCCCCACTGCAATAAAGGTAGCAGAGGTGGGCCCCTGAATTCATCACAGTAGAGTGAAACTGGCCTTCTGAGACTGGAAATGCACTTCTGATCCATCCATGCCAGGAAACCTGACTATCTGAAGAAAACAAGCTGCGACCCAGGACCCTAGAGGACAACAGCCCTGTTTTAGTTACTCTAGAAGCTGATTAATCTATGCACAGCAGAAGCCTGAGGAGTCGACCACCTAATGAATAAACAGACTGTGGTACATTGTAATGCAGTGTCATCCTTTGCTAGTGCCTATTGCCATAACTCTTGCCTTGGTTTTTTGCTGTAGGTCTGACGACGGTTGTTCCAGATGACTGGACCTGTGGCAAAAGGATACTAATAGCACATGTACCTGTTCAAACCTGGAAAGGCTGGAACCCCGGAAACTTGTTTAGGGGTTGATTCTTAGCCTTTGGGGGATTTAAAACTCTCATAGAGACCGTATAAGCAATTGTAGGAATATGTCTAATTCTATACAGCCTAGCCCCTTTAATCATAAGATTTATCTCCAACCTCATTGAGGCCATGGTCAAAAGAAAAACAGCAGCACATGTAATGATGCCATGGCAACACCAGTCCCTAAACCAAGATGATGCTCTTTGACCCTAAAAGGGTCTGAGCATCAAAGGGGAGAATAAGGCAGGGCCCTTCTGAAAATGCAGAAAAAGGGGAAATAAGCTACTTCTTGCTTCTAAGTGTTTTCTCTTTCATGGGTTTTTTACTTTGGTGGGCTACATGTTTAAACTTTTGACAGAAACCAATCGGAATAGTAATCCTACAAACCAATCAGCAAATAGGACATGTAAATGAGATGATTATGTAAAACCAATCAATGTGCAACATGTAAGACTAACGGCAGCCCAAGCTATGGAAAATCCAATCAAATTGTTTGGTGCCAATTTGTTACCTTATAAGGAAGACAAAGGGTTACAATGTAAAGGGAAGTTAACAGAGGTATATAAGGCAATGCCCCACTGTGTTCCGGGCTTCAGCCTTTGGAAGCAAATCTGCTGAGCTGGTGCCGGCAGGAATAAACACAGCTTCCTGGCAAAGAAGCCTCAGTGTCCTAACTCTCTGTGGAAGATTCCCGCTACAACTTCTTTAAGCATATTTCTTTTTCTCTGAGTTCTTTGAACATTGAATGCATGAATATAATTGTTGCTTTAAGGTTTTTGTTAAATCTGATGTCTGGGTCCTCTCACAGGCATTCCTGTTGCCTGCTTTTTCTCCTATGAACTGATCATACTTTCCTGCTTCTTGGCATGTTCCCTAATTTCTCTGTTGAAAGTGGATGCTTTAGGCTAGATACTACTGTAGGCACTTAGGATACTGATTTCCTTCTCCCTCTCTGGGGTTTGTTTTTGTTGTATTTGATAGTTTTTTTTTTTTTTTTTTTTTTAGGTGGAGTTTCACTCTGTCACCCAGACTGGAGTGCAATGGCCGCTCCTGGCCACCGCAGCCTCCACCTGCTGGGCTCCAGCCATCCTTCTGACTCAGCCTTCCAAGTAGCTGGAACTACAGGCACGTGCCACTCCGCCTGACTAATTTTTTTATTTATTGTAGAGATGAGGTCTCACCAAGTTGCCCAGGCTGGTCTCGAATCTGTGGGCTCAGGCAATCCTTTCACCTCAGTCTCCCAAAATGCTGGGATTATAAGTATGAGCCATGGCGCCCCGCTTGGTTGTATACTTTTAATGAAGTCTATTTCCCTGACAGTGTAAAGCCTCTGATGACAGTTGTCAAGGAACACAGCTTTGGGCATGTGCACAGTCACCCCTGAATAACAGGGGCTTTGTCTCTTTCCCTGACCATTTAAGCTGTCTGTTTTATTTGGTATTATACCTAGTCATTAGGCTTCACTAATTGCTGGCTGATTGCTTGTTTGTTTTCAACAGTGCCCTAAGGTATAAATGGTGCTACAGCCTGATTTAATTAAATCCAGGTCCCTTTTCAGTAGTAGATTTTGAAGCTAGTCTTTGTGGTTTGTTCTGACCCTAGTAAGGCTCTTTTGGCTGTCTCTTTTCCTGGTTCTCTCTGATAAAATAACAAACCTCTGGTTTAGTTTGTTGCTATCAAAAATCACCAGCCTCCTCCTAACTGCTTCCTCCCCAAAATTTCTGTTGTTTTCAAGAGCACTCTACACTTGAACTTCCAATATTTTTGCTTCAAGTAAAGCCAGTTTCTTCAGAAAGAGTTTCAGAGATTTCTGTTCTTATGAACTACCTCTCCTTCTGGGAAAAATCTCTGAACCATGATTTCAGACATTGGGTAGAGGTGATAGCCTCTGGTCTTGCTTCTTCTTGAATGAAAGGAGGTGATACAGAGACCCACTAATGTCCTTCCATATTGCCACAGCCCCTAGAGAAGGGCATGGCAGGGATTCAAGCACTCCTCCACATTCCTAAGCACATTACTGAGAGTTCCCTTGTTTTCTTCTTCTCCTTTTTTTTGAGGTGGAGTCTCACTCTGTCACCCAGGCTGGAGTGCAGTAGCACACTCCTGGCCACCGCAGCCTCGACCTGCTGGGCTCACGTGATCCTTCTGCCTCAGCCTTCCAAGCACCTGGAACAACAGGCATTTGCCACCAATGCACAGCTAATTTTATGATTTATTGTAGAGATGAGGTCTCGTCAAGTTGCCCAGGCTTGTCTTGAACCCACGGACTCAGGCAATCCTCTCACCTTGGTCTCCCAAAGTGCTGGGATTATAGGCGTGAGCCACTGCGCACAACCTCCCCTTGTCTTCTATACTCTCCCAGTAAGTAGCTTCAGGGGATCCTTGACTTCTCAGCCTACTTTGCCCAAAGATGTAAATCTCTATTTATACCTTTTCTTTGAACTATATAGTATCAGTGTAATTTTAAATCTTGTAATTTGCATAATTTTTGCAATGCCTGATATCTTAGGCCTTGTAAACTTTCTGTACTCTAAATGTCACTATTTAAGTGTAAAATTCAAGCGGGGCTCAGTGGCTCAGCCTGTAATCCCGTGCCTTTGGGAGGCTGAGGTGAGTGG
>NW_007251272.1:224214-227933 GCF_000164805.1 Carlito syrichta
TCTGTGGGCTGTCTCCCTACTCTCTTGATGGTTTCTTTTGCTTTGCAGAAGCTTTTCAGTCTGATGAATTCCCATTTGTCTGTCTTTTCTTTTATAACATTTTTAATAGAATTTATTATGGGGAAATATGATTGAGGCAAGAAATAAAAATTGTATACTATCTTAAAGTTGGGAAGGCTACTTAAAGTCATTTAGTTCAGTTACCTTGTAAAAGTTTGCTGGGTGGTTTTTAATCTTTTTGATACAATCCTTTAAAATAGTCATCTTGTCTTCCCTTGAACATTTTTTGTGAAAACAAACAAACTTTATTGTTTCCCTGTTGAGCAACAAAGTAGGTTGATCTTCACAATGGACTGAAATTCATTATAATTTCTATACTAGACTTTTCCCATCTGTTCCATACAACAATACACAATCTACTCTTCCAAAGTCTACTCTTCCAAAAGTTTAAAGACACCTGCCAAACATCTCCTCTCCATTCTTCCTTCCTCAATCTTCTCTTTACCAGATGTACAAATCACTTCTCGCTAAACAATTCTCATTCAACATCATTTCTAGGCTCCTTACCATATTCTTTGTATGTGTTTTAAGTTAATTGGTATTATCCTTAAAGTGGAGTCATAATTCTGCATGGAGCAATGACGTTTTACTTTTGTTGACCTTATTGACCTAAGTAATATGCTATTAATGTAGTCAACATTTACATTGCCTTTCTTGAGCTCTTAGTTACACTGTTGACTTAAATTGAACTTTCTGTCAGATAAAATGATCAGAGCACATTTAAGGAATCTTTTGTATAAGTTAGGTCTTCTCTATCTTATTAATGTATAATTGATTATTTTCAACTTCACTGTAGGATTACATTTAGACCTGTTTTGTTACGTCTATTTATTTCATCCCTTCATTGTAGCCTATACAATTTTATATATATATATTCCTATAGGAGCAGAGTGAAGGTGGAAGTCAGAGTAGTAATAGTAGAGAATGAAATCTATCTGGCAGAATAGGAGAATTCAGAAACACTTGGAAATGAAAGCAGAGAGTGTTGACTAATAGTGAATAACTATTGACATATGTTAAAGTTCATGGGCAGCCATTTTGTTTTTATGAAATGAGCAATTAACATTACTGGATTCTGTTTTTAATGACAAGATCAAAACCATATTTGAAGTTGATTACTGATAGTTCACATTTATTTTATTGAGAAGAAGTCAGGCTGGAGTCCAGACAATCTTGCTAACCACATTGAACACACTTGAACTATAATTTGGAAAGGTAACCAGTAGTGGAAATAGTATATTTTTCAGAAGACTTACATGCATATAGTCAATTCATATGCAAACCGTATTAGCTGTCAGTGTGACTGAGGTTGGAATTGTATCTCTTTTGTCTCTCTTAACTTTAATAAAATTTTGACTACCAAAGAATATTGAGAGTGAGGTGAAGAGTTGAGCACATGGCATGATTTTCCTCAAGTTTGGAGAATCTCAGAATTTACTGGGCCTTAGATATCATGTCCCAGAAAGCCTGGAAGCAACAAGAAGAAAAGACTTTATCAATGCCAAGTTCTTCCCCAAGGAAGAAGTTGAAGCCTTAATTTTTTCCTTTTAATTATAATAGTAGTAGTATTTATTAAGCACTTACTGTGTATCATTATTCTAGCTATTTTATGGGGCAATTATGTATAATTTTCACAACACTCTGAGATAGATATGACCATGTTTCTTACAATTTTTGTAGATGAGATGATTGAAGCAGTGAGAGGTTAAGTAATTTGCCCAAGGTCATATAGCTGGCAAGTGATTACCCAGGATTTGAACTCTGGAAGTCTCCCTGTGGAGCTTACCCTTTTTAACTACTGAAATAAATCAGCTTCTATGTTAGGATTTACTGTTTTGGTTTCTTTCTTTTGAAGATAATCTATCTTTGATACACTCTTTTTGGGAAAAGTAAAAGGGGTAAATTCATAAATAAATATTGTTTTTTTTTTTTTTTTTTTTTTTTTTTTTTTTTGAATTGGAATCTCACTGGCCCCCAAACTGGAGTGCAGTGGCCGCTCCCGGCCACCGCAGCCTCGACCTGCTGGGCTCCGGCGATCCTTCCGCCTCAGCCTTCCGAGTAACCGGAATTACAGGCATGCGCTACCACGCCCGGCTGATTTTTTGATTTATGGTAGAAATGAGGTCTCGCTGCCCAGGCGGGTCTCGAACCCGCGGGCTCAGGCAATCCACTCACCTCAGCCTCCCAAAGGCGCGGGATTACAGACTGAGCCACCGAGCCCGGCTTGCCTCCTTCTTATAAGGATACACGTGATTACATTTAGGGCCAACTCAGGATATCTCCATCTCAATATCCTTAACTTAAAGACACCCACAAAGACCCTGTTTCCATCTAAGATTACATTATCCAGTTTCAAGGATTAAGGTCTGACATCTTTAGCAACTATTTAGCCTACTACAGAGGCAAGCCTGGGTTTTCTTTCTCTCTTGTCCCAACAAGAAAGAGTAAGTTTTTGGAAAGGGGTAAGGATACAGAGACTTTGTTTATGTAATAACACAATGAAATTATATTTTGACTTGTAGCTAATATTTTAAAAGAAGGTTTTGCAACAGGGTGCAATGGCTCATGCCTGTGACCCCAGCACTTGGGGAAGCCAAGGCAAGAGGATCACTGGAGGCCAGGAGTTCAAGAACAGTCTGGGGCAACATAGCAAGACCTCATTTCTTTTTCTTTTTCCTTTTATTTTCTTTTTGTTTTTTTTGGGAGTTGAAGTTGAAGTCTCACTCCGTCGCCCAGGCTGGAGTGCAGTGACATGCTCACAGCCACCCCTGCGTCTACCTGCTGGGCTCCAGCAATCCTCAACCTTCCAAGTAGCCGGAACTACAGGCGCATGCTGCCATGCCTGGCTAATTTTTAAAAATGTATTTATTGTAGAGACAAGGTCTCACCAAGTTGCCCCAGCTGGTCTCGAGCCTGTGGGCTCAGGCAATTCACTCATCTTGGTCTCTCAAAGTGTTAGAATTACAGGCTGAGCCACCGAGCCTGGCCACAGGACCTCATTTCTACAAAAAAAAATTAGATGGGAATGGTGGTGCATGCCTGTAGTCTCAGCTACTCAGGAGGCTAAGGCAGGAGGGTTGCTCAAGCCCAGGAGTTCAAGGCTACAGTAAGCTATGATGGCACCACCACACTCCAGCCTGGGTGACAGAGTGAGATCCCGTCTCTAAAAAAATAACAAAAGGTTGTGTTTATCGTGTGACTTTTCATCCTGCAGAATCTGAAGGACGTGAGAGTTTCCCAAGGATGTGTACCTTCTGAAGAATCTGATGCTCCCTTTTATACAATGAGGGGATCCTGCAAGGAGGCAGAAGGTTAAAGGGACCCAGAAAATAAACTGTCAGAGAGAAGAAGGAGGGATACCGGAGAGAGAGAGAGAGAAAATGCCAACAGGAAGATGTTTCCCAATACTGATCTGTGGTCACACATCCTTCCAGGTGAAATAGACATTATGTTTATTCTTATGTGATGGTGACCTACTTGTTCCTGTGGGTGACTATAATAAAGACTATAAGAGGTGGTATACAGATAGTCAGCTATAGATATATTTTTTGCAGTTGGAGTCTTACTCTGTTGCCCAGGCTGGAAGTGCAGTGTCACAATCATGGCTCACTGCAGCCTCGACCGGCTGGGCTCAAGTGATCCTCCCTCATCAGTATCCA
>NW_007251272.1:227953-229312 GCF_000164805.1 Carlito syrichta
GAGCCCAGCAGGTCGAGGCTGCAGTGGCCGGGAGCAGCCACTGCACTCCAGTTTGGGTGACAGAGTGAGACTCCAACTCAAAAAACAAACAAACAAAAAAAAACCTGGAGGGTGAACAGAACCATTTTAGAAAGACCTCGAGTCCAGCTCTGGTGCCTGGATTCAAACTCAGAAATAAACTTCTTTCTACCAGTTCCCTGCCTCTTTGATTTATTGGTATCAAGAGGAGCAACCAAGCATTACTGAGACCATAACACAGAGACCCTGAGAAACTTAGAATAAACTTAGTTCACATTTTGCTTCAGCATAATCACCTTTGCTTAGACTGACATGCTTTGAAACTAGCACAGGTTAGATAGATAAATTTCCAATAGGCAGGTTTTAGGAAGTGGTCAGACATTTTCCTGCAGGCCAAGCTGGCAGCCTACCCTACCCCCTTGGCAAATCTCCATCAGATGCAAGATAAGGAGGAAGAAAATAGACTGAACAAATTCAACCAAATAGTGGCTTCCCTGGTAGCCAGCATGCCAGGTAGATTCTGGAGGATGATAGACACTATAGCAAACTCAACCAACAGCAGCTCCAATTACAACCTCCCGCCCAGTGGCAGTGTTTTTGCTAGGACGGATTAACAGGGTCTCAAGTACCTGATGAGCAGCCACTGATTTGGCGAAAGCACTTTTCTATTCTGTTCAGAGAAGAGGATTATTGGCTAGGCCAACAATATACGTGTATAGTTTTGTATAGTTTTGTACCAAGGCTATGTTAAACCTCTCCTCTCTACAGGTGTTAATCCTAATAAATATCCAGCACACCAAACTTCATTTTAGCATCTACCTCTGCAGAATTCAACCAGCAACAGCAAGAATCACAGAATAAGCATTAGTCTCTTCTACCCAGTGTTGCTGATTTTTTTTTCCATGCGTGAGCAATACGGACTCTAAATGTCATAGTTCAGCAGAGAGGGTTGAGTACCCTGATAGTTGGTATAGTTAAATTTCAGTGGGGATATATCAGTTTCCTATTGCTGCTATAACAAACTATTATAAGCTTGATGGTTTAAAACAGTGGAAATTCATTCTCTCACAGTTCTGGAATCCAGAAGTTTGAAATCAGTTTTACTCGGCCAAATCTAAGGTGTCTGGGCAGGGTCACATGCAGAGAACAATCTGTTTCTTGTCTCTTCCAGCATCTTGTGGTTGCCAGCATTCCTTGGCTTTGGCCATATCACCCCGGTCTCTGCCTCATGGTCACGTTGCCTCCTCCTTTTCTGTATGTCATCAAATCTCCCTCTGCCTCCTTCTTTTTTTTTTTTGAGTTGGAGTCTCACTGTCGCCCAGACTGGAGTGCAGTGGCCGC